>NW_022631684.1:0-35493 GCF_010015895.1 Lontra canadensis
GGAACAAAAGCAGTCTTAAAAAGGACATTTCTCGGAAAAAAAAAAAAGGACATTTCTCATAAGATATGATGTTTATCTGTTAACAAAAGAGTGGAAATTCCTGGGAGACATCACACAACAAACAGAAAGTGTCTTCTCTCCAGAGATACAGTCTTCTCCGTTCATCCCAAGAATGTCCAGAAAGCAGATGGGTAAGGGCAGCAATAATCAATCAGCTCCTCGAAGCAGATACACAGCCCTACAGCTCTGTACCACCCCTTCCAATCTGCAGACACATGAGAAAGCACTTTTGTGTATACTATCGGTTTCTGGTAATGTTATTGTCTACAACCTAATGTAACAAGAGCTCTTACATTATTTGTATTTTTTTATTTTTACTTTATTTTTTTAAAGAAACAGTTTCTTTCTTTGAAAGATTTTATTTATTTGACAGAAAGAGACCCAGCGCGAGAGAGAACACAGGCAGGGGGAGTGAGAGAGGGAGAAGCAGGCTTCCTGCTGAGCAGGCAGCCGATGTGGGGTTCAATCCCAGGACCCCAGGATCATGACCTGAGCCGAAAGCAGATGCTCAACAACTGAGCCACCCAGGTGCCCCCATTATTTGTAGTTTAAAACCAAAAAATGACAACTCAAATTTTACCAGGATAATCATCAGGGAAATTGGACTAGCATACTGCTGGGAACATGATTATTACCAAACTCAGTGATCCAATGTGGGACATAAGGAAAACAGTGATGAAGACAGCTGACTACATTTTTGATTTGGAGGTTCTGCCTTAACATGAAAATGCTCATCTAGGGGCGCCTGGGTGGCTCAGTGGGTTAAAGCCTCGGTCTTTGGCTCAGGTCATGATCTCAGGGTCCTGGGATCGAGCCCCGCATCGAGCTCTCTGCTCAGTGGGGAGCCTGTTTCCTCCTCTCTCTCTGCCTACCTCTCTGCTTACTTGTGATCTCTGTCAAATAAATAAATAAAATCTTAAAAAAAAAAAAAAAAAGAAAGAAAATACTCATCTAATTGGTCTTTTCCACTGCCACTCATTTCATGGAATACCTTTAGAATAATATAAAGAGGGGCACCTAGGTGGCTCAGTGGGTTAAAGCCTCTGCCTTCGGCTCAGGTCATGATCCCAGGGTCCTGGGATTGAGCCCCACATCAGGCTCTCTCCTCAGCGGGGAACCTGTTTCCTCCTCTCTCTCTGCCTGCCTCTCTGTCTACTTGTGATCTCTGTCAAATAAATAAATAAAATCTTAAAAAAAAATACAATAATATAAAGATAAAGAAAATCTTTTATTCTCTCTGATATTAATGGGTTACAGGCTAGTTAGGTCTTCTAAAGATTAAACGGGCATGTTACATAACTGTGTGGCATAAGAGAATGCCTAGGATTTAGAGCCAAAAGACCTTAGGTTTGGATCTCAGTCACGTTAGCTGTGTGACCTGGGAGAGACAATGAAATCTCTCTAAGCCAGTCTCCTCATTTGAAAATGAGGATTAAAAATATCTGTCCTACCTCAGGTAAGTATATAAGAAAATATAAAGTTACAAATGTTAGTTCTGTTTAGTTGTGGATTTACTAGTCTATGAGAACATGAAACTATAGATGGTTTATGCCTAAATTAAGATAATGTAATATTTGTTACTTAACACTATGATACTGAGCCATTATAAGGTCTTTATGCCACAAATACCTCAAGTTTATATTATTTAATGCTCCTGAGGAGATGGACTTTTATTTTATTTCCAAAGTGTTTTATTTCCAAAGTCTTTATTTAAATCCTTGGTTTAGGAGCACCTGGGTGGCTCATCTGTTAAGTGTCTGCCTTTGGCTCAGGTCATGATCTCAGGGTCCTGGGATCCACCCCTGCATTGGGCTCCCTGCTCTGCGGGGAAGCCTGCTTCTCCCTCTCCCTCTGTCACTCCCCCTGCTTGTGTTCCTGCTCTTGCTGTGTCTTGCTCTGTCAAATAAATAAATAAAATCTTTAAAAATAAAATAAATGCTTGGTTTATCCTAATTTTAAAATTCAATAACCTTAAAAGGAACACCTTTATAGCTACTATTTATAGCTTAGTCATCTAGGAGCCCAGATTTTCCTCGCTCATAAACCTGCTTTACTCAGAGTTATTTAATTTCTAAGATTTAGCTCCATTTCTGGTAAGCAAGAGGGAGGAGGTCAAAGGAAGGGAAAAAGGAAAAGTATACCCAGTAGAATCTTTTTGGTGCCAGAGGTAAAATAATTAACAGTTTGGGTGGGGGGAGAGTTTTAAAACTACTGAATAAGGAATCTGAAAGTTAATGGTAGTTTTCAGTTGTCCACTTCGATAAATTTCTTTCAGTCTCTGCTCAGAAGATATACCATCAGAGAGGCTTTTATTGACCCCGTATATCAAATAGAACCTCCTCATTCCCAGCCCTTTATACTACTTTATTTTTATGGTCCTTGTCATTACCTGATATTATTTTAATTTTAATTTTATTTTCACATTAAAATGTAAGTTTAATATGTATGAGGACTTTGTTGTAGTTCCAGCAGCTAGCACAATCATGGGTACGTAACAATCCCTGTGAAGGTGTGAATGAATGTATGACTACCTCCGTTAATATTCAGGTCCTCACACCATGACACATGGCCAAAGCATAACATAAACTGTAATTTAAAAGTAAAAATATAAAAAGTAGCTACTAAGTAGTTAGTACTTAGGGTGTTCTGGAAAAAAGAATATGTTCAAGATATTCCCAGATTGGTATGTTTTATCAGGAAAACACACATAGAAACATAAAATTAGCCTGCCTAAAGAGTTGGAAAGGTTAAGAAGGAAATGCTGAAAAGGCAAAAGCGCTCACCATTTTCGTTCTTATACAAGAATTAACTTAAAGTATACTGACTTTCTAAATAACAAGCTCAACAACAAAATTTAATGTAAAACCATGTATATGCCAATTGGTAAGAAAAATGAGGGAGGGAAAAGAAGTCACTCATAAGTTTCCACTACTAACATTTAATAACTACTTTTATGCAGACATATATCTATCTTTCTTATGTAATTTAAATCAGAAACTGATCCCTTCTGGAGCCTGATCTTCTTTTGTGTGATTGGTGAGAAGAAAAAGAATATATTAGAAAGATGATTTATAAAGTTTATTTAGACATGACTATTTATTTTAGGTCAACATTTGAAGGAGCTTCAAACTCCAAAGTTGAGGAAAAAAGAGAATTCATCCTAAAGTAAGAAATATTTAAGAAAAAAATGAGAGATTTTTTAAATTTTTTTTTTTTTTTTTAAGATTTATTCCCTTTTGGGGGTAGGCATTATGGGTTGGTACAGAGTACAGAGATTTGGAATGAGGTTTTGTGATTTTCCTTTTTATTAAGTAAACTCTACCCCCAATGTAGGGCTCAAATTTATGGGCCCCAAGGTCAAGAGCCACATGCTCTAAAAACTGAGCCAACCAGGTGCCCCAAGAGATATATTTTAGATATAAGTAAATATCTACCACTAACAAATGCCTAAATAAATTAAAGGACTAAATTTTGCTACTTCCTAAAACACTCGAATATTTTAAAAACTTGAAAAATAAAAAATAACTTACCTATAGGATATCCCAATGCAAAGTCATTACTTTGTGTGGCAAAAATAGGGAATAGTCCAGCTTTGCTAAATCGACTGTCAGGACTGGCAACCAATAAAGTTAATACACAGACAATGAAAAATACAGAAGCTTTGGCAATCAAGATACTGTATAGGAAAGACCAATCCACATTGGAAAAATTAAGTACAACCATATTTTTGAATAATAAAGCTGGAAGTGCAAATCTGGAGACAAAATTTCCCAGTCCTTTGGCCTGTGTTGATGTTATGACATTAGCTCTTCCTGCTATGTAGCCACAAAGGACAATGCCAAAACATTCTAGTAAGGCTGGAAAAAGCCTCGTTATTGACATTGAAGGTGGCTCATTAGTGGAATTAAATCTATGCACTACCGTTGAGGACAAAGTCTTGCTCATATTGACTGCAATGGTTAAGTTCTCTGCAGGTATATCAGAAAACGAATCCATTTTCTTTCACCCTCCAACTCCAACCAGATCTCTGGAAAGAAAGGAAGAAAGATTCAGTGCGACAATCAATGATGAGAATAATTCTAGTTGAAAGCATACACTAGCAAACCTAGATTTATCAAATGACCAAATAAATATATATACTTTCTTCAACAACCACCAGAGAAAAATACAATGAAAAAAAAAAGGGGGGGGTGAGAGTTTTTGCTAACAATAACCTTTTTTTTTTTTAAAGATTTTATTTATCCACTTGACACAGAGAGAGAGATCACAAGTAGGCAGAGAGAGAGAGACAGAGAGGAGGAAGCAGGCTCCCCGCTGAGCAGAGAGCCCATGTGGGTCTTGATCCCAGGACCCTGGGATCATGACCTGAGACGAAGGCAAAGGCTTTAACCCACTGAGCCACCCAGGCGCCCCAACAATAACCTCTTTACTCTCAAAGGTGGGTCAGCTCAAAATATTTATGTTGCTGTCCTATGTTCAGTATCAGACATGAATAAAATAAGATTAATAAATATGACAGTTGCAGGGATACCCCATGGCTTTCCCCCATGATTCACACTTGAGCTCCACTTGGTGGGTAAGAGCCTGGGGCCCACAGAGCCTCTCCTGAAGGTCCACCTGCATCCAAATTCTCTGAAAATTTCAGTGCTCGAGGCTACATACTAGATAGGACAGTCCTGTCTAGCCTGTGGTCATACCTGAGTAGAGGACAGGAAGAAGAGTATAGTAGAATATCACATAGTAACTTTATCCAGTAACTTTCCTCATCTGTGAAATGGCAATGATAGTACCTACCTCACGGGGACTTGAGATTAAGTCCTTATAATCATGTCTGGCACAAAGTAATCACTTAACAAAATTTAATTACAACTTTTGGTAGCCCATAAAAGAGAATGAAAGAAAAGATGATGGCATCCCACCAGGCTACCCTCAGCTCCATTTAAAGTAGCCTCATATATTTGCCTTTTTGAATGCTCCATAGTCTCTTTGTGTCACAGAGGCTTTGTACATGAAGTTCAGTGTAAAATGTTCTCTTCTTTACTTGCCACTGTCTGTATAATAACACGTGTTCATCCTCTAAATCATATAGTTCAGGAGTTTCTTCACCACATAAGGCTTCACTAACCCCATAGCTAGGTCTTTATCAAGTAGAATCATGTTCCTTACCTGTAGGCTACTTTTCTCAGTTTATAATTATACCATGCATTAGAATGACTATTTGGTTTATGTCTATCTCTTTCACTAGACTTTAAGTGCCACTGAAGTAGGGACTCTGCATGTTTTTGCTCACTGTTGTACCCCCAACACCCAGCACGGTGCCTGGCACACAGGAGGCACTAATACAATACACAGTTATTATATATAACTAATTATATAATTATGTATATATATGATACATATATATATATAATAATGATTAATGACTAAAATATTAAACTTTTCACCTTTTAGTGGATCAGTGTTCTCTTTAAGGAACGATCTAGTTCATGGACAGAAACCTTTTTTTCCTGAATGATAAAGTATTCTAAGTTTTACAATATAGCAACAGGACCAAGACCATAAAATGTGTTCTAAAATGTCCTAAAGCTGTACATAAAATGTTAAAGAACACAAAATGTGTTGTGAAATGTTCTAAAGATGTTCAGAAAATGCTAAAGCAAGAAAATACTTTATGCTAACATTACAATACTTATCAGACTCCCTTCTTGCTGCCAGGGACACAATAAATATGAGGTTTGGGAAACTTTGCAACTAGTCGGCTTTAATTAGTAATTTGAAATTAATATGGTGACAACTGCCAATTTCTAAGTGATTATTCAGGGTTGATCATCTAAAGTGGCCTTATATAAGGTAGAAAGTAAAAGCGCCCGTGATTCCTGAAATTTACAATGCCAAGGGGTAAGTTTTCAAACACCCACATGACATAAAAAAGACTCAGACAGCAGACCAGAGATCAGCAGTAACTGATACATGGGGTGTGGGTATGATAATTTTCTCTGGGCTACCCTCGTATAAAGTGAACCCTTTAAAAACCGTACATTTAATGTGGATCAGGACAAGTATTTTTCTACCAGGATTAGATAGGAGTGGTTAATATACACAAAACCTACAATAATCACATACTTGAAGTTTACCAAATAAGCATCAAATTATATCCTGGGAAAGCTAATGGTTGGGAGAGCTACCATTAGTTGAAGTAAGGAGCTGATAAAAGGTGTTAAATATTTGGAGCCCCTAACAGGTGTGGACTTGAAGAGGCAATGTTAAAGAATAAGGAGATAAACTTCTCCAGTCTTATTTCTTTAAAGTTCCCTATATTTGTTTGCCTGGAATATCAGTAACTCATACTGCTCACTACCCTTTATTTGTACTACACTCACATATCAATGTATTACAATAATTTTTTAACCAACAGTTTTAACTAAAATAGTGGTTGTTCACTGAAAAGAGCCAAATAGACCTGAACCCAGTTTGGGAACTTATAACTTATGAACTCTTTGGGCAAGTTAAATATCCTCTCTGAACCTTAGCTTCTTCAACTGTAAAATGAGAGTGAAAACCTTCTTAAAGGGATATTGTGAGGATATGAGACTTCATACACAGCTTTTCACAGAGTAGGTCTTCAAGAAATGGTAGCAACTGCTATTAGAAGTGTGGCCATAATGAGAATGGCAACAGATTAAACATAATTCATTGTCTTATGCCCATTCTTCAAACTTGGTATTAAAGATTTCTCCAACTAAAACAGAGAGATGGGATGGGTCATAGGTTTCTAGCTTTTATTTCATACCAAACAACTAAGTGGAGTTCAAATAAATTCAGTTTGATCTTAAGTTGTTTTTAGCAGGGAAGGGAGAGATCTTCATTTTTATCAACGTGATGGTCAAATAGTTGTAGCACTGCCCAGGATTAACCTTACGTTAGTCAAAAATTAAAAGAAAAACTTTGAGAAGTAATCTGCCCCTTCTCAGGAAGAGTCTTTTAATGTTCCTCAACATCATAAAAGCAATACTTACTAACAGAGGAAAGGTTAAAACAACCAAAAAAGCACTTACAAAGGCTTTTCATCCGCCCCCCCACCCCCGCCGCCACAACGGGAAGAGTATATACTTTTTAAAGCATTCTTTGAAAATGAACAGGAGGACAGCAACGGAAGTTTTTAAAAAATTACATCCAGTCCTTCCATCTCATTAAAAACAAGGGTTGCTAAAAGAACAAGCAAGTTGACCTTTCACAGTAAAAGACTGCTCCCTGGCCACACTCACTGGGGTGAGGAGTGGAGAAATGCCATATACAACCCCCTTGTAGCCACTGATAGTTGGTTGAGATAACTGCAAGGAACCACTGAAACTGTAAACAAATGCCATTGTTAAGTGAAAATGGGGAAGAGGGTTCTGATTTATTTCAAAGAGAAAGCTTTGAAACACCCAATATCCATTATCCTGTGGGAAAAGCATAACAGAGTATAATACGATTAAAGCACTTGAACATGAACAGTCACACCATCCGCCCACTCCCACCTACTTGCAGAGGACCAAATGTCCTCCCTAGAGACCTAGGGTGGGGAGTGCTGAACACTGCCTCTTCCCTTGTCAGCACGGACAGACTCTGGCCCTCTAAGATAAGGATGTGGAAAGTCCTTAACCAGACTGCCCAGAGACCAGCTGCCACCCAATGCCCAGGCAGACAGCAGTGGAAGTGGAAAGGCAGACTAAGGTCTGTGCCTGGGATTAAAAAGTTGGTCTCAGCTTCCCCAGGGCATGGGAATCACAACGTCATGGTATCCGACATGCTCCAAAAAGGGGTAAGGAAGAAAATTTGGTGTAGCGCTCCAGGTACCCATGCAGAATCTCCCAGGAGGGCAGACACTGAGGCCACCCCCTCGGGATAAAAGGAAGAATCCGAGAATGTCAGCGTGGACATACGAGCAATGATGCTCTCCTCAAACTGGGGTATGACTGTTCTGTCACTGGAGGGGACAAGTGGTCCCTTCCCCTACATTAAGTCTTTCTGGGTGGCTCCGGAGGTCCTAAAAGCGGGGCAGGAGCAGGCAGTGGACTGCACGCCGGGGTGCCAAGGGCGGGGCACTGCCCACCTGCCCAGACCTGAGAGGCGGGGATGGGGGCACCAAGGGTACCCAAGGCCGAGCCAGGGCGGGGCAGGTCCGCGTCCCCGGGGCCCCATCTCACCTGCTACGTGTGCAGCCCCGGGGCCGCGAGAGGGGAGTCGATGCTCGTGTTGGGCCAAGCAGGCAGGAAATCACCGTCATCTCCTACCCCAGCCCTCTTCACCGAGAGCTGCGGGCTGCTGGAGGCCGACTACAGCAGCTCTGTCACGTTCCGAGAAAGTGAGGTGCGGGAGTGCGGTGCTCAGGTCAGCTCCTCCCAGCGCCGGCCGCGCGGCCCCGCCCCACCCGCCTCCCCTCGCCCTTAGGCCCCGCCCCCAGCCTCGAGTCTTCAAGCTGCCCCGCCCCGGGAACCTCAGAGCTTCGTGGCCCCTTGTCCCGCCTTCAGACCCCGCCCCCCGCCTCGAACCTCCGAGCGCAAGTCCTCGGCTCCGCCTCAGGCTCCGCCCCCGCCGCGAGGCTTCTAGCCGCGCGGTCCCCTGTCCCGCCCTCAGAATCCGCCCTCGTGGAGATGTGGGGGATACCGGGTCCCCGGGTCCCCGGCTCCGCCTCCAGGCCGTAGACTCCGAGCCTCTCAGCCGCGAGACTCTGGCGGCTTGACTTCCGGCGGCCCAGCTCTCGCAAAATGGCGGCTGCTGTGGGGGCATTTCCAGTCTCGTTTTCCTCGCCCTTCCAGATGCGGAAGCCTCTCGTTTTGCTGCCTAACGCCCAACCTCTTGTGATCCGCTAATTCATATGTGGGTTTGACTAGTCGTTTGATAGCGCAGAGTTTAAAAATCAGATCTGGGCCAGAATCCTGCTTTCCCTCTTTCGCAAGGGAGTGTGGCCTTGACCTTCCAAAATCAGGGACTAAAATGTCTATAAAGCCTGTGCACTGTGCCTGATTTGGATAGAATAAGCGCCTAGTCCCTGACTACTTGTGTCTCTGTTGTGGGGGAAACTACATGCTTATCCTCTAAGTGTACTGAGAAGAAATTTGTTATATTGGTGGAATACTTCTGAGCTTGAAATGAAGAGGTCCCAAATTTAGAGCTCCATTTTGAAACCCGAAGAAACTATTTGTATTAATCTCTTGGAATCAAAATTATGTCAAATTCAAGGTGTTTATGATATGATTCCACTTAATATCTCCACAGGCATCTGTCCTTTGTAAAGCTTCTATTTTGCCTTGCATCCAACTATTTTTTTCTTTCCTTTTTTTTTTTTTTTTTTTTTGGTCTGACAACTTCAGATGTGTTTCTATCATCTTAGTTTTTGTGCAAAGATACAAAAATGTATACTTTGAAAAATCACAGTAAGCTAAGGTTAAAGTTTCTAAAAAGCTGGAGAAAAAATGAGAAGAGAAAAACTACAGAAAAGTCATGCATTCTATTCCTGTTCTCACTTCACCTTTATTCCCCATCTTCACTCTTAACTGCCTTCTTTTTTTCCCCTTGAAACCGGCTACTTTTTTTTTTTATTCTTCTGAGTGTATTATCTCAAGGCTAAAAAGATTTCTGTTTAGAAAGCATGAAGTTTTGTTCATTTAAAGAAGTTCTGAGTTTTGACGTTTAGGAGAATATGTGAAGATATACCTGGAAAGGTAAGTTAAGGTCAGCCTCTAGGAGGTTCTTTAGGTTAGACTTTTTAGAGTTTGGGCCTTGCCTTATCCTCTGACCACAGTAAAACCATTAAATATGTTTTGACGGGAATGTGTCATAATGATTACATTGTTTTTAGTTATGTAATCTGGAAGCTTTCCCAGGATAAGTTGAAAAAGAGACTGGAGGCAAGAAAAGCTGATGACTTTGGGAAGAACCTAGACACTAGGAAATGAAGACATATGTACTTTGGAGTGATGATAATGAAAAAAGTGGAAACAGCATGAGAGACATTATAAAAGAAGAGCTGATGGGACTGGATTACTGATAGGGCCAAAGAAGATGAAGGAGGTAATGAACTAAAGTCCTTACTCCATTACAGTAAGGAGAGGGAATTGAACTAGACAGCCTCTAACAGTCTTCCTAGTTCTATAGTCCGATTGTTTTCTATCATTCTATTAACTGAAAATGAAAGAAAGAAATAGTTCAAATGAGAGAAGCAGTTACAAGAAAATAATGAATTTGATTTTAGGTCTAGAATCTAAAATCTTGATAAATTATCTAATTCAGTCTCTTTCTTTTTTTAAAGATTTTATTCATCCATCTGAGAGAGAGAGAGAGAGAATGAGCAGGGAATAGGGGCAGAGGGAGAGAGAGAACTGATGTGGGGCTCCATTTTAGGACCCCAGGATCATGATCTGAGCCAAAGGCAGAAGCTTAACCAACTGAGCTGCCCAGGAGCCCCTCAGCCTCATTTCTTGAAGGAGTTGTCATCGTCCTCACCATGTGTGGTCCTGGAGATTCAGCAGTTGATCTGAGAACACCCAACTAATTGGTATAAGAGATTGGGAATATAAGTACTCGTTCTCCTGTGGATGAACTGTTCCTGAAGGTATCAGCACATGTAAATAGAGATTTCTGATAGACACCTAGAAAGAAAACAGAAGCTCAAGAGAGAGAAAGAATACAGCTAAAGATGAGGTTGGAGATATCTGTATGGAGTGGATAAGTTTCCTGAGAAGAGCAGGTTTTGGGGGGAAATTGTAGGAACAAAGTATGTATAGAGCTGAAAGACCTCATTAAAAAGTCATTCTTAGGTAATTACTGGTGACTGCCTTAAGAAAACCATTTAATTTCACATCATATCTGCTAATCACTCTGTGAAATGCTGATCTACATATATTATTAACTGAAAAAAGGGAAGAAAAGCTAAAAGTTATTCAAACTAATGGAGAAAAACTATATATTAATCTTAACTTGTAAATGAACAGGACCTGGACCTTCATACACATTGATACCTTCATTTCCCTCAATTCCAGCTGGTAAAGATTGACAGGAGAAATAAACCAAGTGGTTTGTATAATGGCAAGTGTTGTGTAGGGTACATGCTTGAGGCCGTGGGATATGTTATCGATTCCTGGTGAACTGTACTTTTTTTTCCAATTTATGTAGTTCTAATGTTTGGGGTTTTTTTCTGATTATTAAATCAATAAATAATTATAAAGTATTCAGGTAATAGAAAAAGGAATGAAGAAAGTGAAAAGTCACAACACCTACAGATAACTTCAGTTAACATTCTACTATGTATGTACCTTTTTTCCATGCATATGTAGATTAAGAAAAATAGGATCATATAATACATATGATTTTTTATATACATGGTTTTAATAACATTTTAAATTTTAATTTTTTAAAGGATTTTATTTATATAATTGTCAGAGAAAGAGCACAAGCAGGGGGAGCAGCAGGCAGAAGGAAGAAGCAGGCTCCTCACTGAGCAACGAGCCAGACGTGGGACTCAATCCCAGGACCCCAGGATCATGACCTGAGCCAAAGGCAGATGCTTTAACCGACTGAGCCACCCAGGCATCCCTAACCTTTTAAACTTAATAACATGTAATTAATATTTTAAACCATACACCCAGATCTATATAACTTTTAATACCTATCAAGTATTCCCTATTGAAATTCTAAGCATGATTTTCCTTGAAAAAGTAACACTCTGGGCCATCTAGAGAGTCAATCAAAGATCAGCAAAGAGGAAGACACATATCTAATATTTCTTTAAAAATATTTAGTTTCTTTAAAACTCCCCATCACGTTTCCAACAGCACCAGTTTCTCCTTAGGGATACATATGATTCCAGAGAGGTTGACTTCACTCTGCCTTCAGAGGTGATGTAACTAATGTTGGCTATCCAATAAGTACATTCCCTCCCTTTGCCCCCAGTGATTCAGTCAGGGTGGGCACTGGCTTTAAAGTAGTTTGAAGCATGACTCTTAGGACTTTTGCTGAGAATGCTGATGTTCTCTTGCTTGCTGGACAGGGGAAGATGCTGGCAGCCATCTTGGGGCCATGAGAGGAGCCAGTCTTAGAATGATGCAGACACCACAGAAGCAGAGTGGAGAGAAGAAAGTAAACAGGTCCTTGATGACAAATTGAGTTATAAAATCAAGCTTCATCTGAAGCCATGACTGGCCTGAAGCCTGTGGACTTTTCATTCATGTGAGCCAATCAGTTTTCTTTATTGTTTAAACAAGTTCGAATTGGGTTTTCTGTTACTTGAAATCAAATGTATAGAAAAAAATTCTAGAAGGAAATGCCAACAGCAAATATCCCTGAATAGTAAAAATACACATGATTTTTTCCTTTGAAGAATAGCTCCCAAAATTTCTACCCCAAAAAAGTACACTAATTTTTATCAAGCAAAAGCTTAAAATAAGTCATAAAGTATATATTTGGTTATGTGAAAATGGTGAATAATGTCTAATAGCAAGTATTTTTCTAAAACAAATTTAAAAGTCACTACTGTATATAAACTAGGTAGATATACAAAATCCACCCATAAAATAGAACAATTTAAGAGCATTGATACCATGCAATGTATGAATTTATACAAGGCTGAGGCTAATTCTTTACAAGATTGATCTTTGTATCCTCAGTTGTTCTGTAAATGGCTTTTGAATGATTGATTAAAACATAATTGCCTACTAGCTATCAGGATGTTGAAACATACTTTTGTTCAATGAGATCTATTTGATATAAGCAACTGTGGGATAGCTTTTTTAGAGTAGCTGGATTTCTTATTTTTTCCAGCTTTTCACTTGGCCTAGGTTTATAGCCTTGCTTAAATATTCTCCTGGGGTGACTGGGTGGCTCAATCAGTTAAGTGTCTGCCTTCGGTTCAGGTCATGATCCCAGGGCCCTGGGATTGAACCCCACATTGGGCTCCTTGCTTGGCAGGGAGCCTGCTTCTCCCACTCCTTCTGCCTGCATGCCACTCCCCCTGCTTGTGCGCTCTCTCTCTCTCTCTCATTATCCCTTTCTCTGTGTCAAATAAATAAATAAATAAAATCTTTAAAACTAACTAACTAAATAAATAAATATTCTCCCAAATTGTGGGGTTTTTTTGTTACTTTAAATGCTATAATTAAATAATTGCATTTCTAGTCCCTGAAGATAAAGCCCTAAAAATTACCTTTTAATATAAATATAAAATATATACATATATGGATGTGTGTATGTGTTTTTGTAAATAATTACTACCCCTCTTTCAATCTGCTATTAAAATATTCTTATAGAGTTTCATTATTATAAGGCAGCGAGTTGATGCTTCCAGGTTGGTGAACACATGGAGAGGCTAAAAGAGCGGCCTCCCCAGAGAGGGCATGACAGCTTGGCACCTCTTCCCACATACCTTGTCCTCTGCATCTCTTCCATCTGGATGTTCATCTGTATCCTTTATCATATCCTTTTATAATAAACTGGTAAGTGCAAAAATTAATATGTATATTTTTACAAAGCAGTGAAGGAAAGTGGAATCTAAAGATCTCCCCTTGTTATTGATCTTATTGACCTTTGGTAAGGCTCAATGTGGCTAAATAGGCAGAAGCTTTTATCTGGGCAAGCATTTAAGAAGTTAAGTAGAAAAACAAGGAAACCAGAGTTATTAGATTATGAAACTGAAAGTTAAATGACTTGGGTAAGATACGGCGCAGAAATCATACAGTAGAAGCATGATGGCCTTGGGGGCCCATCTAATTTATTTCAGGATTTAGCTTCTATATTTGTGGTTTTGTTTTGACCACATTTTTTTTTTTTTGAAAGGGGTTAAAGATCAGAAACATGAAAATGAAAGACACATACACACAAATAAACCAAAACCATACTCCTGGTTTTACTGCTAGTTTGTGCACTTAAAAATGTGCTCACAGACAAAATTTATTTTATAGGCTATTCTTAAATAAAGACTCATAAATGTGTAAGCACTTTGTAATTTAAGTAATCTCTAAGATGAAGAACTATAAAACTAGTCAATGTTGTAAAGTTCTATAAAGAGGAAGTGGAAAGAACTTCAGATTTAACTTTGACTTTGGAGTAAGAAGTTCTTTGGCTGACTCTAGTTAATACACGGGTAGAACTTTTGAGTAAATAGCTAGCTCAAAAGAAGTCTAACACATCCTCAGCAAACAAGTAAGCACAGACTACAGAAGCATTCTTCCAGTGGAGTATGTATGTCAGGAGTTCTAGTTCCCTTCTCTTTTTGGATGGGTGGGTGCTCTATCTGTACTGATTTCCCTAGTATCCTCAGTGCCTGGAACAGTGCTTGGCACGCAGTAGGCACTTGATACATATTTGTTGACCTGCCATCTCTTGGAATGCCAGATAAGCAAGTTTGTAAAGTTTCTGTAGTTAGAGAATCACTTAGAAAGGAAATACCTGCTCTTATTGTACTTCTTTCAACTATCAACCAAAATAACTGACAAAGAGAAGGATCAGAACTCAAGTCTGTGTGGCAGCAGAGGAACCAGATCATTTTTGTGACTGACAGTGGCTGAAACACGATCTGTCATGGGAGTATCATCTTTGGTTATGATATAGATTAAATATGATAAATAGTGTCCCAGTATTTAATTCCACAAGTATTTAAATGTCCCAAGAATTCCAAAACTTAGTTAGGAACCAAGTTGAAAGAGGCCTGGGCACTAAATTTGGGGATGGCTATTCTTGGAGAATAAAGTTGGTAAAAGTAAGCTTCTTAGTGCAGTTATTACTTGCTATCCAGGCTTCTATAGCTAACAGCATGATTAACTATATCCACAAGCCTGGCTTCTTTGTTTTAATGGCCTAACTCAAACCCACATACCTGTGTTTATTACCCTTAAATATTTTAGAAACAAGATGTTTATAATAGTGTTAAAATTTGATAAAATTCCTAGAAGGTTCTTAGAAATTTCATTTCCTATGTTGCCTCAGTAGCTAGTCAAGGACTGTTTTTTTTTCTTTAAACATAACGGGCTTTGTCAAACCAAGAACTAATATTAAGTGTTCAAGCCCAATATTTGCCATAGTGAATGGAACTGTTTTTTTTAGAGGCAAAAGTTTATCCCTGAGGGCAGTTGAAACAGTTTTTAGAAATCTTCAAACTACAAGTAATGATACCAGTGAAGAAGCATGTCCCTGAATACCTCTTTTTGACCACTGTAATTTTGCTTATCCAACCATCTGTGTCAAAAATTATAGAGTACAATATGTCCAAAATTCCTGTGCTAACTCCAGAAGGTGGTAAGCAGAAAAGGAAGATGACCTCTGTTACAGAGTGTTTAACTTGTGTGGAGGTTGAAGAAGAAAGAGCCTTCATGGGAGTAGCTAGACATTTCAAAAAATGTAGCATATTAGTGGAAGTAATTACAAATAACCAGAGGAAGAGAAATTTATCTCCTTCACTCCTGGAAAGAGAAATAAGAGAACTTTTGTATCCGTCCCACTGAGATTAGACAACCAGTAGGGAAGCTGTTGGGAAGGAGACAGCTGGTGCAGAGATTATGCTACAGGTAGTATTCTGTAAAAGGAGGAAGGGAGGAGGACTAGCCTTTAGAAGCTTCCTCCCATCTGACAAGAGCTGATCCATTGCTTCCTCTTTTAGGCCTCAATCTTGATGTGCTTTCAATCACTCTGTAATTTTTCCTCTTTCTCAGTATTTTCTCATCTTCTCAGTCTTCCCAATTCATTATTAAAAGCCAGTGAGTTGGTGCTAACCGGCTACCTGCTTGCTGTATACATTATTTGTTAATATGATTTGCATGTAAGTATGGGTTACTGATTGAGGACATGGAGAGTGAAGTGAGCAACTAGTTGGAAGAACATAAGAGCAGGGATCAGTCATAAGGATTGAGGTACAGAGTAGTAAAAAACAAAATGCTTAGTCATAGTCAGGAGTCCAAAGGTCTGTACGAGTAGGTCTCAATCAGGGCTTCACAGCAGAATCACTTGGGGAATATAAACTTTAAAAATGTAGATGCCAGGACCGCAGCCAGACTTACTAATCAACATCACTGTGATCGGGTCCAAGATGTGAATTTTTTTTTCTAGATTCTGCAGATGATTCTTTTTTTTTTTCTTTTATTTATTTTCAGCATAACAGTATTCATTGTTTTTGTACCACACCCAGTGCTCCATGCAGTCTGTGCCCTCTCTAATACCCACCACCTGGTTCCCCCAACCTCCCACCCCCCCACCTCTTCAAACCCTTCAGATTGTTTTTTAGAGTCCATAGTCTCTCATTGTTCACCTCCCCTTCCAATTTCCCCCAAATGCTTTCTCCTAACTCCCCATGTCCTCCATGCTATTTGTTATGCTCCACAAATAAGTGAAACCATGATAATTGACTCTGCAGATGATTCTAATGCCAATTACTATTTAAGAGCTACTCATTTAGGGAATAAACTAAACCTGTTTATAAACTAAACATAAACCTGTTTCAAGGGCAGGCAAGAATATTTGAGAGGAGAGCAGAAGATTTTTCTAGAGTCTCAGCGCTCTATCAGGAGAAGTGTGTTCTCATGATAGGAAAAAGGGCACATTGAGTCTGGCAACTTCCTTCAGAAATCCATTGTGATAGCTGTTTTCCTATCAGGACATCGGTCCTTATGTGAAACCCATTTTTTTTTTTTGTCCTTTTTAGAGAAAAGCAAAACAAAGCAAAACTGATCATTGTCTTTATGTCTTGTGTATACACACCATTTCTTCACCATAGTGCCATTATCAAATCCCGGTCAGAAAGTTGGTGGTGAAAATGGATGATTTCATGGCATGCTCAGTATTGAAGCCAATACATTTACTGTGGTGTGGGTATTGTAGCAATTCCAGTGCAGTCATTTCATAGTCTCTGGAAGCTTCAGTTTTGGAGAAACAATCATAATTTCTCTTATCTTTCTGCAGAGATGTTATTTTCTAAAATATGGGTTTTTACTAATCTTTTCCTTTATAGTTTACATGTCTTATTTAAAAAAGTCCTCCCTTGGGGCGCCTGGGTGGCTCAGTGGTTAAAGCCTCTGCTTTCGGCTCAGGTCATGATCTCAGGGTCCTGGGATCGAGCCCCGCATCGGGCTCTCTGCTCAGCAAGGAGCCTGCCTCCTCCTCTTTCTCTCTGCCTGCCTCTCTGCCTACTTGTGATCTGTCAAATAAATAAAAAAAAAAATCTTAAAAAAGAAAATCTACCGTTGCATCAAGGCCATAATGATATTCATCTACATTTTCTTCTAAAAGTCTTTTAAAGTTGTTATTTGTACCATTTTTCTTTCTTTTTTTTTTTTTTTTAAGATTTTACTTATTTATTTGACAGAGAGAGAGAGCACATGTGCATACACACAAGTGGGGGAAGGGGCAGAGGAAGAGGGAGAAGCAGACTTCCCACTGAGGGCAGAACCAGATATGGGTCAGGAGGGCCTTGCAGAAACCTATGTGGGGAGGTTGGTTGGGGGGAAGGAGGCGAGGCCCACGGTAAACGCAGGGCCAATCCTAGGCAGAGCCCCAGACGCTCTGCTCATGACCTGAGCCAAAGTCAGATGCTTAACCCACTGAGCTACCCAGGTGCACGCTTTGTACCATTTTTCTAAATTCTCATATATTATTAAAGCCCCACTCTAGATTCAAGGTGTAGAAAGTTCCTGCCCATTACGGAGAAGAATACTTCTGTAGCTCCTGCTGTAGGTTCTAGATCAAAAAACCCTCAAGGGAGATTAAAGTGAAATAGGAATGTACAAAGAGATAAAAATCTATAGATAGCCGAGCAGTATCAGCTCATGGAAATATAAGTGATCTTAGAGTCAATGTATATTTCTCCTAGAGATACAGAAGAGGTGAGGCATTAAGGCTTGAAAGAGTAGGCGAATGCAGGATGTGTGAACTAATGGCTGCTAATCATGCTATGTATATGCTTATCACATGTTTGTCAGATGTCTAGCTGGGATATGCTTATCATCTGTTTGTCAAACGTCTGGCATGGTCTTTAGGATGCCCTTGAGCAAAAGTCACTTTATAGCTCCCTGTTAGCTCTGTTAAAAAAACAACTATCTAGAAGAAAGTAATCTTTTGATTAAATTCCTAGAAGGTGTTCCACATCTGAACCCTGCTCTGGCCTCCCATACCCACCTATTTCCTCAGGCTCTTGGCTCAACTTCAGAACTGGTTGTTGGAATTTGGGCTCCAACTCCTGTAGTCCTCTGTGAATGTCTGTTACCTACTGTATTTTGCAGGATTGCATCAGATACCCACCGTGCCCACCCGTGATTGATTTGGCTTACTTGTACACTCTGCTCTATCTAATCAAAATGTAGGATCCTTAATACTGTTTCAAGCTGGTGAGAATAAACTTCCAACCATAACTTTCCAACTGCTATCTGTTGGAGACTATTAGTTGCACTGGCAAATCCAAACCTTTTGGATACGTTCCATATTCTCAAAGGGTTTAATTGGCCATCATTCCAGCAAAGGAGGCAATTCTGTTGATATAAAATACAGCTGACCCATGAGCAACATGGATTTCAACTGTGGGGGTCCACTTATATGCAGATTTTTTTTGTAAATACAGTACAGTACTGTAAATGTATTTTATGATTTTCTTAATAACATTTTCTTTTCTCTAGCTTTATTATAAGAATACAGTTTATAATACATGTAATATGCAAAATGTGCATTATTGACTGTTTATATTATCAGTAAGGCTTCCAGTCAGCCGTAGGCTACTAGTAGGTTAACTTTTAAGGGAGTCAAAAGTTATGCACAGATTTTCAACTGTGTGAGGGTTTGGCACCCCTGAACTCCATGTTGTTCAAGGGTCAACTGTACTCTGTTTTTGAAGGCGTGATCTGGGTGTTAGGCTACCATTGACTGAAAAGCAGCACCCTGTATAAGAACCTGTTTTCCTCCCGCCAAGTCAATCAGATAGTTGGGTGGGTCTGAGGGATGATTCCACATCTCACCAGTAGCAGCTCTCCCTACCATCTCTGAGGAGTGTTACTGCTGGCACTGTAACCTTGCCCAGGATAGGAGGGACCTATGCATGGGAGGGAGAACCCACAGGATAGGTTCAGCTGCCTTGGCTGGCTAAGCAGATGGCTCTTTCCTTTCTCACTACCTTGCAGACTCTTCCCCAACTCTGCCTTCTCAGTAGAAAGGCACAGCCTGACATTCTTTCATTTCTGCCACTTTCTAATTCTGTCGGTCTGGGTAGCCCCCAAGATTGAGGCCTTGCCATCTGGGATCCCCCCAAATACCCTTCTCTCCTAAAATCACTGCCTGTGCGCTCTCATCTGTGCCATGCTGTAAAGCCACCATGTGTTCACATTCTACACAGAAGCAGGGGTTGTGCCTGGAGAGCTCATAGGCCACATAGATCTCATCTGTTACCAAAGTCCCTACAGAAGCCAGTTAGCTTAACTTCAAGAATCGTATGCCTGGAGTTCATTTCCACTTTCTCCACAGACCCAGGTTATCTATGACCATTCCTAGTGTTCCCTCTCTGCTGATAAGCCTCACCCTGACCAACCCTTGAGTTACAATTTCTCTGTAAGCCCCCAAATGTGATGTAGTCGCTTAGAGTTTGAGTCCTGTCCTGGGCCTGCAGACCAGATCACTTAGTAGTGGCATGATCATACCATTGGGACATCCTCAATAGCTCTCCCCATCCTCTGCCAGAAGTCAGGATGTGCCCATGACCTAGGTGAGCCTTAGTGTGAGTGAACCTTCTGCCTCCTCAGAAATTCCCCAGCTCTAGGAGAGAGGCATTCACTGAGGCTCCCTAGATGGCTATTCTTATTGCAAGGAAATTCACCTTGGTGGGCTTTTGGGGTCCGACACCATCAGGGACAATATGCATGTTATATTTTCTCTTGTTGCTATAACAAATCACCATGTACTTTGTGGTTTAAAATGATACAGACTTATTATCTTACAGTTCCAGAGATCTGAAGTCCAAAATCCTGCTCCTTGGGCTAAAGTCAAGGTGTCAGCAGGGCCGGTTTCTTCTTCTTCTAGGGAAGAATCTGTCCTTGCCTTTTCAGCTTCTAGAGGCTACCCACATTCCTTAACTTGTGACCCCCTTTCTCCACTTCAAAACCAGGAATGTTGCATCTCCCTGACCTTTCTTCCATAGTCACATTCTCCTTCTGACCACAATTTGGGAAGGTTCTTCACTCTTAAGGATTTATATGAATAGATTGGATCCACCTGGGTAATCCAGAATAACCTCCCCATCTCAATATCCTTCACTTAATCACACATTTGCTTTGTGGACTTTTTTCCAGGTTCCTTTGGTCATGTAAGATAACATGTTCACAGGTTCTGGGAATAGAGCATGGACATTATAGGAAGGTCATTATTCAGTCTACCATACATTTTTTCATAGGAACACTAACCTACAGATTATCCACAAACTGAATTAATACCATCTGTAAGAGCATAAATACCCCCAATGTATGTCTTTCCCACTAGACTATGATCCCCTATTTTTGGTTGCTAGCATTTAGCTCAGTGGCCTGTATACAATCAGTATTCAACAGGGGTTTGTTTATATGAAACCTGGAGAGAGAGAGAGAGAGAGAGAGATCGATACACAGACACAGAAAGTATACATAAAATAACCTATTGTGGGATGCCTGGGTGGCTCAGTTGGTTAAGTATCTGCCTTCAGCTCAGGTCATGATCCCAGAGTCCTGGGATGGAATCCTGCGTTGGCCTCCTTGTTCAGCAGGGAGACTGCTCTTCCCTCTGCCTGCCACTCCCCTGCTCCATTCTCTCTCTCTGACAAATAATCAAATCTTAAACCCACAAAACAACCTATTGTTTTATTTAGAGAGATTATTTCTGTTCACATTACTGGTCACTTTTTATGCCCATAGGGGCCAGCCACTTACCAGGATCACTGGGGTGGGCCTGTCATCTGAGTCTGCAGGGGCTGATCTAGAACTGGAATGGAGCAGGAACCTGGTTTCATGGAGCCAGCCTGGTACTAGGGTTGCAGGAGTCATTCTGTCACCTGAGGCCTTGTGACCAGCCTGGAGTTTAGTTCTACAGGTCCAGACTGCAGCTGATACAGACCATGAACCTGGATCTTTGGAGCCAACTTTAAGACTAGGACCCTGGAGGCTGGCCTGATGATGGGGTAGGCTAGGAGCCTGGGTCTGTGGCAGGCTGTCTAGAGTCTAGATCCCCAGGAGCCAGCATGACACTGGGGTTGGCAAGGGGCCTGGGGCCACAGGAGCTGGCCTGATGCTGGGGTGGGCTGAAAGCCTCGGTTTGTGGTACTCATCCTGGTACTGGGCCCAGCAAAGGGCCTGGGTTTGTGGGTGCCCACCCAGAGCCTGGGTTCATGGGAACTATTGGGGAGCCAGGGGCCACAGGAACTACCCAGAGCCATGGACAGCAGCTAGTACTAGGATGTGCCAAGAGTCTGGGTTATCAGGATCCTTCCAGGAATCTAGGGCCATGGAAGCCTTCTGGGGCCACTGGAGCTGGGTAGCACCCAGATGAGCTAGAGGCCTGGGTTTGTAGAATCCCCTGTGGAAGTCTAGAGCCAAGGGAGTCCCCTGGGGCCATGGGAGCCTAAAGGCACTGGAGTAATCTGGGGACTTGGGTTTGTGGGAGCCTATAGAGAGCTACCTAAGGCAGCAGAGGTTTGCTGGGGCTGGGCCTCGGTGAAATTGTGTAGTCACTTTACTTGCCTTTTGCTATGGGGAGGGTCTGTCTCTTGGCCTAGGCTGTCCAGGCTTAGAGGATGGGTGATGGAAACAACGTAAATCTGTTTTCTATCATCCTCAGTACGTCTTTTCATACTTCGGTGCTTTACCCAGATTCTGTATTCTATCACCTGGAATCCTCGGCTCTTGCGAAGGTATTTTCATACATGAGCAACTGTCCAGATTGATGCTTTTAGGAGGAAATAAATGCTAGAAATTTCTGTATTGCCATTTTGCTGCCATCATGCCCCTCCTGGGTCATGTTTTTTGATCCACTCTGACAATCTCTTTTAATTGGTGCATTCAGACTGTTGACATTCAAAGTGATTATTGGTATAGTTGGATTAATAGCTACCACATTTGTTACTATTTTCTATTTGTTGTCCCTTTTCTGCCTTTTGTGGCTTTAACTGACTGGTTTATGATTCCATTTTCACTCCTTTCTTAGCATATCAGTTATACTTCTCTTTTGCTTTCTTTTTCAGTGTTTGCCTTAGAATTTGCAGTGTATATTTACAACTAATCCAAGTCTACTTTCAGATAATACTATACCTCTTCATGGGTATACTTTATATAAAGTATATATACTTTATCATAACAAAATAATACAAATTTCTTCCTCCTGTCCCTTGTATTTTTCTTGCCATTCATTTTACTTATATACAAGTATACATATATAAGCATATTTGTTGAATCCAGTGTTGTTGTTGTTGTTGTTGTTGTTATTTTTTAAGACTTTATTTATTTTTGAGAGAGAGAGAACACATGAGCAGTGGGGAAAGGCAGAGGGAGAAGCAGACTCCTCACTGAGCAGGGAGTATGATGCGGGGCTGAATCCCAGAACCTTGGGATCATGACCTGAGCCAAAGGCAGACACTTAACCGACTGAGCCACCCCGGTGCCCCTTCAGTGTTGTTATTATTGTGAACAAACTGTTATCTGTTAACAACAGTGAGAAGAAAGATAAAAAATTTTATTTTTCCTTCACTTACTTCTCCATTGCTCTTCCTTTCTTTATATAGATACAACTGTCTGACATATATTATTTTCCTTCTCTCTAAAGAACCTCTTTTAAATTTTCTTGCAAGGCAGTTCTACTGGCAATGAATTCCTTAAATTTTTGTTTGTTTGAGAAAGTCTTTATTTCTTCATTTTTGAAGGATAATTTCGTAGGCTACAGAATTTTAAGTTGGTGGGTTTTTCCATCAACGCTTTAAACATTTCACTCCACTTTCTCCTTACATGCGTGGTTTCTGAGAAGTCAGATATCATTCTTATCTTTGCTCCTCTGTGGGTAACATATTCTTATCCTCTGGCTTCTTTCAGGATTTTCTGTAGTTTGAAAATGATATAACTAGGTGTCGTTTTTTGGGAGGAATTTATCCTGTTTGGTAATCTCTGAGCATTCTGGATCTGTGAATTGGTGTCTGACATTAATTTGGGGCAAGTTCTTAGTCATTATGTTTCAAATATTTCTTCTGTTCATTTCTTCTAGTGTTCCCATTATGCATATGTTACATCTTTTGTGCCCAGTTCTTGGATTTTTTTTTTTTTTCAGTCTTTTTTCTCTTTGCTTTTCAGTTTTGGAGGTTTCTACTGAAATATCTTTAAACTCAGAGATTCTCTTTTCAGCTGCGGCCAGTCTAGTAATAAGTCCAACAAAGGCATTATTCATTTTTGTTACAGTGTTTTTTATCTCTAGCATTTCTTTTTGGTGCTTTCCTGGAATTTCCATCTCTCTGCTTATATTGCCCATCTGTTCTTGCATGCTGTCTACTTATCAGAGCCCTTAGCATATTAATGATAGCTATTTTAAATTCCTGATCTGATAATTCCAACATCCCTTCTGTATCTGAGCCTGGTTCTGAGGCTCTCTCTGTCTCTTTCACCTATGTTTTTTGCTTTTTAGTATACCTTGTGATTTTTTTCTTGGTAGCTGGACATGATGTACAAGGTAAAAGGCACTGCTATAAATATCTATAGACCTTTAGTAATATGATCATAAGGTGAAGGGGAAGGAAGTGTTTCATAATCCTATGATCTAGTCTCTTTTAGTCTTTTAGTATCCCTGTGCCTTTGGACTGTGAGCCTCAAATGTGCTTCTCAGCCCTCCTCCCTCCATACCCTTAACTGAAACAGGATGGCTAGAGGGGGCTGGATGTGGGTCTTTCCCCTAACCCAGGCTAGCAAGTTAGGCTCTGATAAAACCACAGCAGGTGAGGCTGTGATTCAATAGTACCTTCTAAAGACAGACCTTGCTAAGAACAGAATGCTCTGGTATATTTCCATGTGGTTCCTTTTTCCCTTCCTCTGCCAACAACATGGTAGAGAAGGAAGGATATTGATTTTTCTCTGATATTCACTGTGAGAATGTGATAGAGATCCAGGAGTTAAATCTAAGAAATGTGTGGGAGCCTCCAATGACTGGGTCCCCCTTGAGTTTTTAACTCTCAGAGTTATCTACATTGAGTGCCAGCAATTCATTTATAGTTCAGGTTTCCCTACCCTGCTACTGGGTTCCACAGTTTGTTACTCCAGTAAATTGTGATTCTCTGTATTCACTGTTGGTCTCTCCAGTTTGGGGAGCAACATTTTGCCCTGTGACCTCAGTTCTCTTTTGGGTCTAAGAGTTGTTGATTTTTCAGTTTGTTCATTTTTTTTTTTTTTTAATCTGTTGTTAACTTGGAGTAGCAACTTTCAGCTTCTGGGTTTGTTTGTTTTTTTTTAGGATTTTATTTATTTGAGAAAGAGAGAGCATGGGTGAGCAGGGGGGAGAGGCAGAGGGAGAGAGAGAAACAAGCTCCTTGATGAGTAGGGAGCCAGATGTGGGACTTGACCCAGGACCCTGAGAGCATAACCTGTGCCTAAGGCAGATACTTAACCAACTGAGCCACCCAGGTGCCCCAACTTTCAGCCTCTTACAAGGTGTACTGGAAACCCAGAAGTGTTTTATTTACCTTTTCATTACTGAAATATGAAGACTCAGTGATTCTGTGTGGATTGTTGCTGAGCCTCTTTCTTCTAGTGGTTCTCGTCAGTTTGCCTTGTTTACTCTATTGGGGCTTACAGGAGTTATATGTCAATGGACTACATGTTCTCTTGACAGAATGTGCCCTAGTATGTATGAAAGGTATGACAGTATGAATAAGTGGAATGGCTTGATAAGTCCTATCCTTTCTAATGAGAGTTTCCCAATCTGTCGTTCAGTCACCTTACCCTTCTTGCCTTTGGTTCTTAATCTGACCACTCTTTCATTCCAAGATACAACCCGAAATTTCCCATTGATTTATCCTATTTTTACAGATTTTTTTTCTTTTCACAATATTTATAGTTTTACACACTGTTTTATGGACCCTGATTGTACCTTTTGTGGTGAGCACTTTGTAGGTTTTAAATACTTGTTGCTTTACATCTTCTGTTTTTAGGATGATATCATCTGTTGGGACTAGGGTTAGGCTGAGGATTCAAATAAATGCCTCTTTAACTTTTAACCTTATGTTTTACATGTCTTTTCTTGTGAGTTGGCTCAAACTCCTCACTTCCTTTATTCCTTAATTTTTTTCCCTTAGCCTTTTATTCTGTGTGGGAATTCTGGTCAAATCAATATAGATTAGCCTCACATATTTTTTTCCACATAAGGAAGCATTTATTTGATGTTTAACATGAAGTCATGTTATACAAATAAATACTATGTTTATACAAATGAAATTTGTAAATAAATCTACATCAAGTCATCACACAGCAGAAGACAAAGTAAAAACAGAGAAGACTAATTGGTGGCCATATACAGTTGGACACAGTTGTGTCTTGTACACTAGAAAGTCTTTTACAAAATAATCATCTTAGATCAACAGAAGACCAATCTTCAGTGTCATCCTGCAAGATGGGTTACTTTTAGCAGTCTCCTCCACAGGACAGCATTTTCTGGTGTATGCCTTCCGCTCTGCCTGCAACATGTGACTCCCAGACATAGATGTGGTCAGGGTGACACACAGCCTGCAGTAAAGTTCCACTGTTTTCACCAACATCCTCCTATGTCTGGCACTTATTTTGGTGACTGCCAACCCCTCGAAAGGCCTTGCCATAAGTGCTCTGTTGGCCACTGTGGTCTGCATATCCCTGTCCACATCCATAGTTCCCATAGTTATACCCATGATATTCATTGCCATGATAGTCCCTATAGCTTTGCTCCCCACCATAGGCACTATTGTAATTTCCATATCCTTGATCATAATAGTTATTAAATCCTTGGTTCCAGTTTTGGTCCTAATTTCGTCCACAACCCCTACTACCATCTGGTCCACCAGCTGTGGCACCTCTTCCTCCTTTTCATTGTTGCTTTTGCTGCCTATATACCTCTTTGGGTTGTGCAACTTGGTTTCACACTTCCCAGAACCAGTTTGGTGATAACCTGCTCTCTAACAATTTCTTTACTGGTTCTTCATCTGTTTAGTGATGAAACAAAATCCTCTTCTTTCCTTTTTCTTTCTTTCTTTTCTTTTCTTTCTTTCTTTTTTTTTTTCTTTCTTTCTTTCTTTTTTTTTTTTTATCATGGGAAGTTCAATATTTTCAATCTCCTGAAAAGGCTCCAAAATATTCTTTAATTTGTTCTTCAGAGGTATTTGGGCTCAAAATCCACCCATAAAACCCTATTTGGGGGTTCTTTTCCTTTTAAAGCTTTGGCCCTTTTGGGGTCTATCAATTTGCCATACAGTTTGTGTTCTTTCAATTCCAAAACCCATCACCCTGCTGACTTTTGCCTGCATTGATCTTGGATCCCTCTGCGAATTCCTCTATGTTGCTATACTTGTTTGTGTCTGTGGTGGCAGAGTTATAAATGGGAGGGTGGGAGTGGGGGCTGGGATGCTTTTGGAGTGCAATCCAGTCCTGGCAGCAGTGGTGGTAGAGCATTGTGTGGATCTGGATTCAAATGTGAGCAAATGAGCTAGGCTCTCATATTAATTCTCTTTTTTCAATGACCTTCTTCTCACTGCCACCTTGTACCTTACCACTTCATGCTTAGTCTTCCATCTAATCTAACTCCTTTCAGTATCTCCCCATCCATATTCTTCTGTGACAGTGGAATACTTTTATTTTTTTTTTGTAAGGCTTCAGGCTGGGTGAGGAGCACAGCATGGGGCTTGAACTCCTGACCCTGAGATCAAGACCAGAGCTGAGACCAAGAGTCAGATGCTTAACCTACTGAGCCACCCAGGCATTCCTACTTTTAATCTCAAGCAACAGAAAATTCAAGACAGATTTAAGCAATGAAAGTGATGTATTGGCTAATAAAACTAAAAAGACAAGGTAGGAGTCCAACCATGTCATCAAAGACCTGGTTTCTTTACCTTTCTCTGTTCTGCCTTCAGTTTTGTTAGCATGGTTCCAAACTTGGTTTTTCTTAAAAAAAAAAAAAAAAAAAAAAAAACAAACAAACAAAAAAAAAACAAGCAAAACAAAAAAACCCCAAACAAATCAAATCCAGAAATCCAAGCATTATGTCTCTATACCACCTTGCCCAGAAAGGAAGAGAGTGACCTTTTCTTGGTTCTTTCAGAGAAGTGAGAAGGCTGCTTTTCTAGAAATCCCTTTACTGTAAAAGATACATTGCATGTTACTGGGAGAATTTAGTTCATAGTCCTTCCTGAACCACCCTCCATGCCCCAGAAATGGCATGCACTATGTGGCTTAGGTGTGGGTTCCATGAACTGACCCTTGCGGAATGGGGAATGGGATGACCTGATCAGTTTAAACCAATCTGAGACCATTCCTAGAGCTAGAAGTTCAACTGGCTTCTCCCTAAACATGTGAGAGAAGATAACATTTAACTGAAAGTATGGAAACTATGAGGAAGGAGGATGGGGGAAATGGATGCTAAGTGACAAAGAAATGCTCCCTGCTCTTGCACTTCAGAAATGTGTAAAACACCATTTTTATTTTATTGCTCTGCTGCTGTAATCCAGGGACCAAAATCTGGCCTGCCACCTGTTTTTAGAAATAAAGCTTGTTGAAATACAGCCACAGTCATTTAAAAAGTATTATCTATGGCTGCTTTCAGACTATTGTGGAAGAGTTGAGTAGTTTTAACAGAGACCATATGACCTGCAGAACCTGAAATATTTATTATTTGGCCTTTTCAGGAAAAGTTTGCCGACCCCTGGCCTAGAAGATTAAATCTAAATCCTGGATTTCGAAGCCCTCTATCATCTATCCTCACTTTACTGATCTAATTTAATTGGCATTATGCACTGTATACAAACTCTCTAATCCAATCAGATTTTTTATTCACCCACTTCAAACACTGCAATTCAACCTCTGCTTTTTTTTATTTGTTCATGCTTTATCCAACCTGAAACGCTCTTCTTCAATCTTAACATATCTTTGAAGGCCCATCTCAAGTGTATGAAGTTTTCCATGTTACCTCTACCCACTCCGGAGCCTTTTTTCCTATATGTATTATTTCTGTCACACTATAGTGCATTTTGGTCTACATATGTTTTATAAATATATGTATATGTCTTATCCGCCCAATCAAATGTAATACTCCTGGATATGAGAGTCTTGGTAATACAATATTATTTTTGTACCCCTTACAGAATTTCAAGCAATGCTGGACCAGAAGGCACTTAAGTAGGCACTTACTAGTCCTGTTATACTACCTCATAACCAGAATTAATCCACTTCTTTGCACCCCACAATAATACCCTAATCCAAGCTCTGCCTACCTCCATCCAGCCTAATGCTATAGTCTCCCAAGCGGCTCTTGCTTCTTCTGGCCCACATAGTGAAGACACTGACTTTATTTTTTTTTTTTTTTTAAGATTTTATTTATTTATTTGACAGACAGAGATCACAAGTAGGCAGAGAGACAGGCAGAGAGAGAGGGGGAAGCAGGCTCCCCACCGAGCAGAGAGCCCGATGTGGGGTTCAATTCCAGGACCCTGGGATCATGACCTGAGCCGAAGGCAGAGGCTTTAACCTGCTGAGCCACCCAGGTGCCCCAAGACACTGACTTTAAATGTTGAAATCAAGTGATGTTATTCTCCTGCTTAAACTCTTATGCCTGCATGACGTATCTCAGAATAAAAGTTGTGATCTGCCTCTGCCTAAATCTCCCCATCCAACCCCTCTCACTTGGCAGTGATCACTCAGCTCCCATTTCTCTCAGGACCTCTGCCTGGAATAGTTTCCCTCCCTCCCAGGTCACAAATGTCTGGTTTCTCATACTTCTGCTCCTAGTTCTCTGTTCCTTTGCCTGACTACCCAGTCTATACTGCCTCTTGCCTCCTGTATGTCACTTTGGATCACATCATCTAATTTTGCCTTCTTCATAGCCCTAACTCAACAGACTATGTCTTGTTTATTTAACTGTTTCCCCTCTAAATGCAACTTCTGTTGAGTTTACCTAATTTGTTCACCACTGTATTTCTAGCCCCTAGAGCAATGCCCAGTGCAGAAGATGTATTCAGTAGCTCTTTGTGGAATAAATAAACAAAACCATCCATAGATTTATTTCCTTTTGAAATAGCAAAGGAGAACTTTTATTCATTCCCATAAAAATGCATTTACTAACCACCTTCTTTCATGGTATTACCACTTAGGGTTTTGTACAAAGAAACTGTTCTTAGGGGTTATGTGAGTTTCCCAGGGCTGCCCTAATAAATTACCACAAACCTAATGGTTTAAAACAACAGAAATGTATTCTTTCACTATTTGGGAGGCCAGAAGTCCAAAATCAAAGTGTTGGCAGAGTTGATTCCTTCTGGAAGCTCTGAAGGAGAAACCATCCATGCCTGTCTCCTAGCTTCTGGTGGTTGCTTAATCCTTGACATTCTGTAACTTGCAGATCCAGCACTCCAGTCTCTGCTTCCATCTTCACATCCCTTTCTTCTCCCACAGAGAAGGTGTGTTTTCTTCTGCCTCTTATATGGACATTCTCACTGGATTTAGGGGCCGCTCCAATCCAGGAAGAGTTCATCTTGATTCTCAACTACTTACATCTGCAGTGATCCTGTTTCCAAATAAGGTCACATTCTGAGGTTCAGCATGGACGTGAATTTGGGAGGGACACTATTCATCAGGGCTTTATAGTACAATACAGAAACTAATAGTCTACTCTTGTAGTTTAGTGCACACAGGTTGCTTTTTGGTAACCGGCAATCACCTCCCTTACCAGGAATAGCCCAGTTTCCTATTGGGGAACTTTTTCTCTCCCTCTATTGGCAGTTTGGTAGGAACATAAATTAATATTTCTCATCTCATTGCAACTAAAGAGCCACATGTGACAGACAAAAGGGAAGACAGCTAGATTCTTGAGATGTCTTATTTTTTCAAGTTTGTATTTCTTTATATTTTCATAACTTTTCAAGATATGGTTTTACTCCATAGTAAGTTTCCTTTGATTTTAGCACTAGAAATCTGTGAATGCCCAGAGCACATTAAGCAATCTGGACTCTTGGAACTTTTTTTTTTTTTTCTAAGATTTTATTTATTTGAGAGAGAGACAATCAGAGAGAGCAAGAGCAGGAGCAGCAGGAGGAGCAGAAGGAAAGGGAGAAGCAGACTCCCCACTGAGCAGGGAGCTGGCCACAGGGTTCAATCCCAGGATCCTGGGATCATGACCTGAGTTGAAGGCAGACGCTTTACCAGCTGAGCCACCCAGGTTCCCCTGGGCTTTTGGAACTTTTAATCTTGAGTAGAGGTACACAGGGATGGAAAGTAAAGGGAGTGCATATATTGGAACAGCAGCACCTTGAAAAGATCTGGAAATTGTTCTTGTTGCCTGGACTCCAAGAGCTGTTCTCATTCTTGTCTTGTGTCCAACACTGGCCCTCCAGCCTCCCATCTATCCTGTGAGCTCCTAGCTAGCACTCTGTTAAAGTCCCTTTTCGCTTAAGTTAGCCAGAAACCATTCCTATCATTACTAACCAAAGGAAATCAATTGTTATGCTGAGATACTGAGATTTTTTCAGTACTGGTGCAATTTTGCATATTTAGCTCTGAGTTCTGACATGCTGAGTTTACTACTACATGAGATACTACCTTCAAAATGTCAATTTCTTTCCAGCCCTACAAATTAGTGCGATTAAAAAGACAGCATATTAGCATTTTTATTAACTTATTTATAACCCATCTTGTTCCAAAAGGACTTTATTGTGTTAAATTATCCTACAAAGGTAAAGCAAGAAAAAAAAATACATTCAAAATAAGTGAAAATGAGACAAAGGGGAATAAGGGTAGAAAAGTGAGATGGAGCCATGAGTGAACTTAATCCATGAAATGGTTACTGTGAACGCCCAGACAATAGGTAGAGGAAAGAGGCAATAATATTACAGGGTCTACAGGCTACGGTTGCCATGGTATTTGGGTGATAATATTTTCTACTTGAAATAATGCCTTCTCAACCTGCATTTCAGTTAAAAGAGCTTGCAGTCTCTCCATAGTAAAGTGGGGTCATGAGATAATTAAGCAACTTGCCAAATAGGACTGCCTAACCAAATGCCAGAAAACAGAATACACTTGCTCGAAGTCATTATGTTATCACTTTAAGGATCGTAAAAATATGCTGAGACATCTGCTTTCCATTTCTTTTTTCTTTTGTTAATACTGCTCAGAATAATTTAAGCTGTAGTGTCTTTTTAAAAATTAATAATTTATTTTGCTTTACACAATATTGGGCCTTTATTTTATAAAATAGGTTTTTTTTTTTTTTTACAAGTTGAAATGTTTAGGTTTAAAAAAAAAATTTTTTTTAAACTAAGGTCTAGACCCAATGTGGGTCTTCAACTCATGACCCCAAGATCAAAAATTACACGGTCAGGGCACTTGGGTGTCTCAGTTTGGTTAAGTGTCTGCCTTCAGGTCAGGTCATGATCCTGGGGTCTTGGGATGAAGTCCCACATTGGGCTCCCTGCTCTGCAGGGAGTCTGCTTATCCTCTTTCCTTTGCTCCTCCCTCCTGCTTGTGCATTCTCTCTCTCTCAAATACATAAATAAAAATATTAAAAAAAAAATAAGGGCATCTGGGTGGCTCAGTCATTAAGCGTCTGCCTTTGTTTCTGGTCATGATGTGGGGGGAAGGGGGGCCCTGGGATCAAGTCCATATTGCACTCCTTGCTCAGTGGGGAGCCTGCTTCTCCCTTTCCCACTCCCCCTGCTTGCGTTCCCTCTCTCACTGTCTCTTTCTGTCAAGTGAATGAATAAAATCTTAAATAAATAAATAAAGAGTCTCTTAAAAAAAAAAAAAAGAATTACATGGTATACCAACTGAGCCAGCCAGGCACCCCCCAAATTGAAATGTTTTAAATAGAATAGAGGAATTGGTTATTTAAAAGAACATATAGTCAATCTTTCTGCAAATCAATCATTACTTTTTTATTTATTATTTTAGTGATGTGAAGTTTTCACATGTTATAGAAATGTTGGTTCCCCTCTTAGAGTTTTTATAGGGAAGTGCAGCCTAGATTTTAAATGCAAACACTGCATAAAGATATTACTCATACATAGTAACATAGTAAACACAATCACAAGATACTGATCTTCATTATTGTAATGAAGATTTTTCCGTTTTAATATTTATTGCCTTTTTCCCCCCACCAACCGTTTTCCACAAAGAATCTGAGGTAACTATTGAATACATCACAAGTGCCACCTAGTGCTTTCTTTGAAAATAACTTTTTTTTTTTTTTAATTTTGAGAAACAAGACAAAACAAGATGTAGAAGGCCTGAACTCTCAGAACAGAGTTTGTTTAAATAGCCCTCCTTTCTAAAAAAAAAAGTCTCCTTGTTTTCAATCAAAAAAGGCTTTGAAAGAAGAATTCGGAAATGAGTTTCTTTGATAGTAATCAGATCACCCAATACTGCTTGGTTTTAATTTTGCATAAATATAGATGGAATTAAGTAAAAGATGCTAAAGAAGGGGGAAATGAAGGCATTTCATTAAGAAGTAGCAGCAATATTTTCAAAAAGTATTTTCATTCAGTTCCCAGTGGGAGCTGACATCCCACCGAAGCTCTAATTCCATCATCATTATTTTATACCCCAAGGCACTCTTATCTCCAATGTCCCTATGCTTAAGGCATTGAAACTTTGGCATCATAGCACCACCACCAGCCACAGTCACCATCACAGGCAGTAGCTGAGGGACCATTGTTGTAGGACCCAGTGCTGGTGTCAAGAAAACAAACACAGGCTTTAATCTCCACCATCAAGGAGACTAATATTAACTTAGAGATAGGAAGAGAAATAGAAAGAAAAGAAGGAAAAGTGTGTGTGTGTGTGTGTGTGTGTGTGTGTGTAGTAATGAAACAGCAGTACTGATGAAAAGCTATCACCATTTTTCCAGTTCCCTCACAGACCATCCCCACCCTCAGATGCTTTTCTGTTCTCTTTTCCTTCTCTATTGTCTGTTTATTCCTTCACTTCATGTCTGGAAAATTGCAACAGACTTATCCTTCAGTTTCCTGCCTCGCCTACTGCCAGGCTAACATTACTAAAATGCTGCCTTTAACTCTTCGTTCTTTTCCTTAAGAACTAATTACGGCTGTCTGTGCTCACCAGACCATGGGCTTAAATCTCTGAGCCTAGCTTTGAAGGCCTTCTGTAATTTATATGTACTTTATTTGTTGGGTATATACCCCAACTCTAAATTTTCATCCCAAAGGGCAGATCTCTGTTTACTTTGGAATCAAAGGTCAGGCTGTACTTTCATTTCCTTTTTTGAATTGTATGGCTTTTTTCTCTGGTATTTCTACCCCCCCCCCCCCGCCTTTTTTTCTTTTTTAGTCTCTTGTATCATTTCCCTTTATGATATTAGTTACCCTATCACTTATGATCATTCCTATCCTCCACACACCATTTTTCCCTGATGGCCTCTCTCATGGGCATGGGCATCACATTCTCCTCCAATATCTCCTGATTGTGCTTTCATTTTTTTTTTTTTTAAGATTTTATTTATTTATTTGCCAGAAAGAGAGAGAGCATGAGTGAACGCACAAGCAGAGGGCAGCAGGCTGAGGGAGAAGCAGGCTCCCTGCTGAACAAGGAGCTCACGTGATGTGGGATTCAATCCCAGGACCCTGGGATCATGACCTGAGCCCAAGGCAGATGTTTGACCCACTAAGCCATCTAAGGCATCCCAATGACTGCTTTCATCTTGCTCCCCAGCAAGTTGCATTGGAACTTCCCTTTCTTGCTCTTTGGTTTTATTTCTCTGTTTCCTGGGTCACTGATCTTCCCCTTTCTTTTCTCCTTGTTTTGCTGCAGAATATTTTCAAGCAGTTTTCCAAAAATGAGCACATAACAAGGAAATGTTCCAAATGTCTGAAAATGTCTTTTTTCCATCTTCACACATAATTCTGTTTGGCTAGGTACAATATTCTGGTTTATAACCATGTTAAAAATAAAAGTTGTGGGGGCACCTGGGTGGCTCAGTAGGTTAAGCCTCTGCCTTTGGCTCAGGTCATGATCCCAGGGTCCTGGGATAGAGCCCCACATCAGGCTCTCTACTTGGCAGGGAGCCTGCTTCCTCCTCTCTCTCTCTCTCTCTCTGCCTGATTCTCTGTCTACTTGTGATCTCTGTCTGCCAAATAAATAAAGAAAATCTTTAAAAAATAAAAAAATAAAAGTTGCGTTTTAGTACCTGGGTTGCTGAAGAGAAGTCTGTTATCAGTTTGACTCTTGTTCTTTTGTGATGTGGAAGATAAATAGTTCCTATTTCACTAGTATCAAGTCAAATCCTAACAACCCATTTTTCCATAGTGAAATAAACTAAATCACACAGGTCTGCATTTTGCTTTTAATGCTAACTAATGAAATTTCAGAGCCTAGCTCTGGAAATACAGAACTTCACAAATTTTTTAAAAACTCTAACAAGAGATGAAAAGATATTTCCTTTCTACTGCAGCAAAGGGAGAGATGACCTTCCTCATGTTAAAACTTGGTCAAAGGATCCAGTGAGATACGATATTAAATGTGAACTCTCACAAGGACATCAGTCTTGTTTCCTATGTAATATGAATCTTGCACAAATATTCACAATTGCTAGAGCCCATTCTGTCCTCTTTACTACAAATCTATTGTTGGAATTATCATTTGAACAAAGGAGTCTTGTAGATACTAGACATTTTAGAAATTGTTGCCATGTTATGTGAACATAACTTTTAATGACACTTGTAATTCTGTCTTACTTGTTAAGACTTGTTAAGATGGTCTTATTTGTTGCCCTGGTGCTAATGTTCTAGTCAATGCTTATGTTCCCAAGTGGTATAAATGTTGTCATAATTATTCTGTCAAATCAGAAGAAGATCCTTGGCTCTCTGCTCTTCCTGTTTGCATAGTGGAAAAAGAAAAGTCTACTGTGCTAGAACGCTCCATGTAACAAAGTTTGGTTTCATTTACATTTCCACATGGATATCCAGTTGCTTCAGCACCATGGACCAAAGTGACAATTTCTCAAACCAATAGTAGTTGGTTTTATAAGATATTTCATTTCTAATACTTGAGGGCTATTCAAAATATGTGGCCTTTTCAGTAATTTGCAACACTAACATGTATCATTTCAATGAGCTTCAGGAACTTTGGGAGGGGAGAAGAATATCTGATAGCTGTATAAAAAGGCAAAGTGGCTGTTCCTTTGATTAAAAATATCTTACTTCCCCCCTCCAGACACACATCAAGGTCCAGGAGGACCATGTCCCAGAATATTCTTCCA
>NW_022631685.1:0-35258 GCF_010015895.1 Lontra canadensis
ACATAAAGCACTCTTGCTCCAAATGGGTCACTAAGGAGATGGACTCTAAATTAAAAGAGCAGCTCTGGGGCATCTGGATGGATAAGTCAGTTAAGCGTCTGCCTTTGGCTCAGGTCAGATTCCCCGGGGCCCTGGGAACCAGCCCTGCATCAGGCTCCCCTACTTTTCCCTCTCCCTCTGCCCTTCCTCCCTACTCATGTGTGTTCTCTCTCACGCTCTCTCTCAAATACATAAAATCTTTCTTTAAAAAAAGTTCATTAAAGTGAAATCTTAAAACTTCGAATAACTGACTTGACAGTTTACAGCACTGTTAGCCAAAGCCGGCCTCTTTCAAAAGTTGAAGAAAACCAACACTTGGGTCAACGAAAACTTGATAACTATAATCAATTGTAGATAATTGCTGCATTTAAGAATGAAAATGTATCAAAGACTAGTATTAATATCAACTGAATCATAGAAACATAGATCACTTCTCTATCCCTATAACTAGATCATGGTCTTAGAGCAGAATAAGGCATATTCCATGTAAAATTACTCAGAATTACTACTTGGGTTAGAAGTCAAGGCATAAAAATTCTTGCTATGTGAAGAACATGCTTCTCTTCTTATAAGTCTGTATATGTGCTTTCTTCCTGCTTTCTTTCTTTACAGTCCCTACAAAAATGTATTTCCGAACAGTGTGCTCAAGAAAAATAATTAAAAAATAAAAATAAAGTGAAATCTTAGACAATTAAGTTATTTCAAAATATTTTCATTCAGGGAATGCTCGAGCTTCTACTTATGAAAAATTGACCCTATCTATGTCAACCAACAGTGCTTCCTTAAGGGCAGTGGTAGGAGGTAAGGCATGTCAAAGAAATAACAAGTGGAATAGTGAGCACGGTCCTCCACTACTCCCCATGCACAGCTACTACCCCCCTGAGGATCTACACAATGCTGAGCAGGAACTACTCTGTGAAATGGGAGACCCCAATGCGGTACATAGCAGGCAGAGTGGCTATGAGCACAAGTAGATGCCCCTGTAGGATGTCATGACCTGATCGCCTTGCTCTCATCTTCAGAACCTTGGGGCCTGGAGTGCCCAGGGACTGCAACCTGCTGCTTTCTCCTCCCACTTGCACTCACCCAAGTTACCCCACTGGGTCATGGTCTCCCACCCATTCCCAGCAGCACCCATTTCCTAAGCCCCTGCACAGCACCCAGCCTCCATCATCACCTCACTCCCCTCCAGGCCTTCAATCCTTTGTGGGCTCTGAGCCCACCATCCACTCCCAAGCACTAATGGGAAGATTCTCCTTCTGGGGTGGAAGGGTGGCTGGGAAACAGAACTCTGCCCTTTCTGTGGGCATCATCGTTCTCTAGTCCTGCCTGTCCTGGCTTTGGAGTTGTTTCCCTGGTGACAGTACTTGATGTATAGAATTCAGTATTTATTCTTTATTACATATATAAATAAATATGTAAATAAATGTTTTGTGGCTAAAAAAATTTATATAGAGGTTTTAAAATTTCAAATACTTTATAAATAAAGTTGACGTACCTTGTTTCTTGCTTCAATATTTGCATGGTATAAAATCAGCTTCTCTACTATTGACGTGTTGTCACCAGCAACAGCATAGTGGAGGGCAGTATTGCCAAAGTTATCCGTAAGGTGTGGATTAGCACCGTGTTCTAAAAGAATAGTTACACATGCCTCTTCCTGGCATTGTACAGCCTGTCAGTAGTATCCCAAGAAACAGAGTGTAAATTCTGGGAATTTAAAGCAAGCATGCCACAGTTTTCACCAATTAGTTACATTTAAATGCAATAGATTTTCATTCTAAGTAATTAAATCAAATCCATCTCAGGCAGACACAGCTGCTACCACACACCTTCATTAGAGGAGTCCTACATTCTCTATCACAGGGGTTAAGCTGGCATTTCCTCTCTACAAGAAGAGTCACCATGTCGGCATGGCCGATGGTACAGGCCAGATGGAGAGGGGTCCTATGAAAGTGAAAGAATGTTTTAGGAAGTTATAGTGCACTATTTCAAAACATGCAATTAATTCATGTAATTGTAAACGTTACATAGCATCTTATTCCTTTGACTCAAAAACACAGATTTCATTTTCTTTTGAAGAAAGTACAATATGTATTAGTGATTATTCACCATACTAGTAAAAGAGCAGGCTATCTGACTAGGTAGAGCGTGACCTCTGGATTCAGCTCAACCTGGGTTTAAATCCTACCTAACTCTGTCACTTAATAGTTATTGCTCAGCCTTATCCTCAATTTCCTCATCAAAAAAATGGAAATAAAAATAGTTATCTCGTGTCCCCTGCCCTGCTCAGTTTGTAGGTCATGTGACTCTTGATCTCAAGGGTCATGAATTCAAGCCCCATGTTGGCTATAGAGATTACTAAAAACTAATAAAAATAAAGTAAAGAATAGTTGTCTCACAAGACCTCGTCACCATGCTTAAATGAGGATCTATGCAAAGTTTGTTACATATTATTATTATAACTATTACTATAGCTACTATTGTACAAAGACAACACTCCCATTAGGTAAAGTGATCCAATTATGCCTACTTCTTAGATATATTTTAAGGATTCACAAGAATACTATATTTCAATGATTCTAGGAGGGTCATTTTGTTACCTTTTAGTATCTCTGACATTAGAATGCGATTTATAATCCAAAATGTCTTACAACCATAATTGGGAGAATTTTTTAAGATTTCTTATTCGTATATAAAATGGTGGGGCATCACACAATCTATGGTGCCTTACTTTAAATGAAATAATGGTGTATACATACAACAGCTCTACTGCAGTTCTAGTCACGTGGTTGGCATTTAAATAAATTTTAGTTCTTGAAAGCATTATGGGGAAAGAGGACTAAAATAACGAAGAATTCTTTTTAAGTAATTTTTCACTCTGATTTTCAAGAAACCTTAAGCCAAAGGAAGCTCAAATAAACGGGAACAGTTTTATTTTTATACATTATGTATTTTATATATATTTTATATATTAAGTAATATTTATTTTACATATCTTATACATATAGATTTATATAGTATATTATATATTTTTATTATATATTTATATATTATATATTTTATATATACATTATATTAAATGATAAAAATATTTTTCTCATTTTATTAGATATTTAGATTTACAGATATGAAAATCAAGAATTACCAATTATCAATATTAGTATTTAATACTATTATAAACAAATAAATAGCAGATATTTCTCCACCACTTATGAATGATTCACCTTTTTCTACTAATATGAATTGTCACCATATTTGGGTGTTTGGCATTTTCTACTCTGCCCTGTTCATTCATCTGTCCTTTCAGCTATTAGTAACCGTGTAATTTGTGGAAATTTAAGATACATTTTGATATCTGGAAGGGCAAATCTGTCTACTTATAAAAATTTAAGTTTTAATTCCAGTTAACATGCAGTGTTCTATTACTCTCGGGTGTACACTATAGTGATTCCAAAAATTTGCTTAATGTCATCACAATGATAAAAGAGAGCAAGTGGAACCCCAAATTCTTAAAACCATGATGATTTTATTTGCTTTATGGAATGTCGATAAATACAGGAAGAGTACACATTTTGAGAAATACATCTTCCTAATCACGAACAGAACCATCTTCCCAATTCAAAATGTCCTTCGACAGCCAGTCAGTAAATAACATACATACAAAGTGGACACAGATATAAATTATATATTGGATTTTATCGAAAGAATTTGTAGCCCAGAAGTTGATCTATTATGGGAATAGACCTTTTTTTATGACATTATCGTATAAAAAGATGTCCATTAAAAATAAAATACTGGGGGCGCCTGGGTGGCTCAGTCATTCAGCATCTGCCTTGGTCGTGATCTCAGGGTCCTAAGATCGAGCCCCACAACGGGCTCTCTGCTGGAGGGGGGGGGGCTGCTTCCCCCTCTCCCACTCCCTCTGCTGTGTTCCCTCTCTCTGTGTCTCTGTCAAATAAATAAAATCTTACAAAATAAAGTAAAATACTGTATGTACTTCATTTCTTTTCTATCACTATTGAAATGTGGTTCAGTCACATCAAAGCTGTTAAGTGACCTATATGGGGACTTATGAGTGGGTCCAAAGGCCGCTGAGGATTTTGTTTTGTTGCTCAGACAGCCGGCCTGGGCGCTAGACCCCTTGCTGCCCGGCCTCAGGAGGGAAGACCGCCAAGCGCCCTCGGTGACAGGAGGGCTCGGCTCCACAGGCGGAGCCCGGGAAGGTGCGCATTTCTCCCGGTCCCCCCAGTCCTCCCCGCCATCTGGCGCGCCGGCTTCCAAGTCCCCATTACCGTTTCATCTTGTCTCTTTTATTCAGGTCTTTCCCAAGCAGTAGCAACCGCTGCATTTTCGCTACATCGCCCATGACGGCAGCTCTGTGGATCTTTTTGAGATCTTTCACGCGGACGTTATACCCCCGCTGCGACTTGTTGACTCCTTCATTCTTGTCAACCGGGGCCTGCAAGCCATTCATCAGCTCCGTGCGAAAGGTCGGGGATGAACGCCCCTTCCCAGTCCCGAAACCAAAAAACTTCTTCATCGCAAAGCCTAGAGGCTTCACCAACACTTCACCTTCCGTTCGGCTTTTCGCTGCCTCTACACACCAACACTAACTAGCGCTAGAGAGATAAGCCAAACCGACCTCGCCACTACATCACAGTAGCAAAGCTACGCGGTTTGGAATCTCGGAGCACAGAATAACCGTAACCAGGCGGTGACTGCAAGCACAACTGCGCTTGCGCACCTCTGAAACCCGCGTCGCTGCGCCTGCGCCTGAGCATAAAGGGCCGGGATTAAAGGTGCCCAAAGCGCATGTGCGAGGCCCAAGCCTCTCAAATCTCAGTGATCGCTTGTGACGCGGGGAGGGTTCCCTTCAAACGTTAGTGGGAGTTGGCTGACCCTTTCTGAGTATCTGCAGAGGTCAGAGGTGTGGAAAAGCAGTCCTTATATACTACTGGGGCTAGAGTGCACGAAACTTCAGGATGCTGAATGCCTCCTCCCCCAGAAAATGTCCCTAAAAAAGGCTCTTCCTTAGTTTATTCCTCTTCTATATCCCTCCGGGGCCCAGCCGGTCTCCATGGAATTGAGCAGATGCAGCAATAAACAGTCGTTTTCAGAGGAGCCTGGATGCCTGGGTGGCTCAGTTCCTTGGGCGCCTGTCTTCCCTGGGGCATGATCTGGGCTCCTGGCTCAGCGGGGAGCTGGCTTCTCTATTTCTTTCTTTCTTTCTTTTTTTTTTTCCTTTTTCTCTGTCTCTCCCTCTCCCTGTCAAAAAAATAAAAGTTTTTTAAAAACCTGTTTTCATGGTCAGAGACTTGGCAGTGTGTATCATCAAGTGCAAACTTATGAGGGGAAAACCACGCACGTTCTCCAGACGAAAACGCATTTCTGCCTGCCTCTTAATGCTCCCATTAGGCCCAGCCTTACACTTACATTTTCTTTTATTTTTTGCTGTTATTTCCCAATTAAATCTTTAAGCTTTATTTTGGAGCATGGTGCAACATTTAAGGTTTCTTTTGTTTTGTTTTTTAGAGAGAGAGTGGGTGGGGGAGATAATGGGGAGAAGGGGCAATGGGAGGGGGAGAGAGAGAGAGAGAGAGAGAGAGAGAGAGAGAGAGAGAGGAGGCTCTTACACAGGCTCCACCCCAAGCGCAGAGGGGCGGGTATGATTTCAGGACCCTGACTTCATAACCTGAGCTGAAATGAAGAAACAGAGTTTAACAGACTGAGTCACACAGGTGCCCCAACATTTAAGAACTAAGGGGGGGGGAAGGTTATTTGCTTTTCATAACTAATCCATTTTTTCTCACCTAGTTTAAAATACCATTTCATCCTTAATTAAATTCTCAGATATTTTTTCCCGTTTTTGGGTTTTACATTCTGTTCAACTGACTAGTATTCTTCTTGTATCCGTACTGTACTATTTTTAACCTCTTTATAAAATATGTTTTAATATCCATTACAGGTACACCCCAGGGTCCTGGGATTGAACCCCACATCAGGCTCTCTGCTTAGCAGGGAGCCTGCTTCCCCCCACCTCCGTCTACTTGTGATCTCTGTCAAATAAATAATAAATCTTTTTTAAAAAAATCCATTACAGGTCCATAGTCCCCTTTCTTAATCTTCTCTTTCAGTATTGTCTTGGCAATATTTACCTCTACATTATTTGAGATGAATTTTTCATCACTATACAAAATTAAAAACAATTCACAGTGAGAATTTGTCTGCAATTTGGTTAAGAGAATTAACCTTAACAGAATCAATCTTGAATCAGTGTATCCAGAAACATGTTGTCTCTCAATTTTTTAAGTCTTATGTCTTTCCATTTCAATGTATCTAGATACATGTTATGTCTTTCAATTTAAGTTTTATGAACTTCTGGGTAGTCTTTTTCCTTATATAAATCCTGCATATGTTTTTGCATACTTCTTGATATATTTATATCTGGGCTCTTTCATTTTTCTAATGTGATAGTATATTTTTCCATTATAATTTGTAAATGGTTATTGTTTTGATATCTGTGTATTTATTTGGAAACAGAGTGAAGAACTTTTTAAGCTACACTTTTGTTAACAGAAGCTGGCAGTTTCTGGCAGCTACTTAGGGAAGGCACAAATTGGACAGTAAAGATCACCACGAAGATCAATATTAAAGAATGGTATGATTAAGTTGAAAAAAAATCATGTAAAATGCAAAGAAGATGGGCTGTGTGGCTCATATATACATATGGGCTGTATATTGAGAGTCTACAGGAAATCCTTTTAATGTGGCACTTGACCCAGTAATTACAACTGGACTATACCTGATATTGTGGGTGAAGCAGACAGACAGGAATAGGAGCAGACCTATAACAGCTAATAAAAAACCAGCTACCCCCAAACTTGCCAGATTCCTATTACATTTGCTATTCCTATTACATTCCTATTACACTGCCTAATGATTTTAAGAATTAACCAAAGTAGGGGCAACTGGGTGGCTCAGTAGGTTAAAGCCTCTGCCTTCCGTTCAGGTCATGATCCCAGGGTCTTGGGATGGAGCCCCATATCAGGCTCCCTGCTCAGCAGGGACCCTGCTTCCTCCTCTCTCTCTCTGCCTGCCTCTCTGCCTGCTTGTGATCTCTCTGTCAAATAAATAAATAAAATCTTTAAAAAAAAAAAAAAAGGACTTGTATTCAGAATATATGATATCTTACACCACATTTAATAAGAACCCAAAAGTGACGGTGAGGGTGCTCTGAATGGACATTTCTCTAAAGAAAATATACACATGGCCAATAAAACCAGAGAGGATATCACTACTGTAGATAAACGTATGTAAATCGATGAGATATTGTTTCATTCACACCAGAATGACTTTATCAAAAAGACTCTAAGAATATTCTGTAGAAGATACAGAGAATGATGCATTTCATCAGGTCCATAAAAAGGTAAACAGAAACTTACTACACGACCCAGCAATTTCAACCCCAGAAGTCTATCTAGGAAAAATAAAAACATGCATCCACACAAAGACATGTATATACACAGGGAGAAGGAAGGAAGGAGAGAGGGACAGGGAAGGATGAAAGAAGAAAAGGAAAAGGGAAGTGGGCAATTAAAATGGGACAATAAATCTGGATCAAGGGTACACGGGGGTTCCTTATATTATTCAAGTAACATTTCTGTTAAGTTTGAAATTAGATCAAAATTTAAAATTACAAAAAAAAAAAAGAGGCAAGATACTGTATAGCAAACTCCCTATATCAACTTCTTCAATGAAGACCATATACAACTTAAAAGTTATTAGAAAACTGTAGGTAATTTTAATAAAATCACTTCAAGAATATAATCTGGTTGGAAAGCCAATACAATGAGCTCTAAAATAATTCTCTATTCAGTTAAATAAAGTCATCTGTAAATCCTGTAACATGTTCGTGTTCACAAAATCTGAATGAAAGCAAACATGACTTTGCATAACCAGGAGGGTAATTCAAAGTTCACTTTGAAAGGACTGAGATTTGGGGTTAATCTTTCTTTTAATACCAAGAATAATTATATAGTTATTCAGATTTTGAAGTGACTCACTTTTTATTTAACAAAATATTTGCTGCTCTGAAATAAATTTCATTAGTAAGAATGATGATGTTTAAGAAAAAAAAAAAAAAAGACCATGAAAATGCAAGCTGCATTTCTAAGAGGTTGTAATCATTTAAATTTTGATTAAATCTGTACATTTACAATTCTCTCTTAGACAGAGAAACACAGAACTATTTTATATATGGACAATCGGGAGCACAATAATTAAGTGCATTTTAATGAAGTTTCCACTGACCTATATAGAAATATGCTTCACTTGAGCCAAATGGCAGCATTTCTTCATCAACGATAAATGGTACTATCGAAAAACAAAGATAATCCTTCGATAATTTTATGTTGCCAAGTAAAAGTACTTCCCAAGAGCTAAAGGCACAATTTTTATTCACATCTAGTAGAGGAACCAACCATAAAATCATTACTTATTTTCAACTGAATAACTGATTAACATTTCTCAAACAAGCTGTTTCCAATCCTAATAGTTCTTTATTTTCTTTAACATATTTGCTATGGGTTGATAATTTGCCATAGGTGTCATCATGAGAATAACCAGAATTAGATTAAATGTGACAAAAGAGAGACAAAGTGTTTCACACTCTTGCGTGATACCAAGGCAAGAATGGGAGAAAAGCATCGCAGAAGCAGACTACCGAAATGCTACTTATATATTCCTGCAGCAAAACCAGCAGTGCATCCATTTTAAGAGTTATCATCTCACTTCCAATTTCTTTCCCTCAAGAACAATTTGAATCTCTTTGGCATCCAAAGTCTCATAGGTTAGTAAAGCTTCTGCTAGATTCTTATGCTCTTTTGCATGAGTCTTCAAGATATGTTTCGCTCGTTCATATGAGTCCTGGAATTAAAAAAAGCAGGTATCTAAGAGGCAGAAAACGTAGAAGCAAAAACCATAAATAAGAAAAAAAAAAGTATATGCCTTAAAAAATGTGAACTATATTCATTTCTATTTATAAAAGATAAAAAAGCGTGAAGCTTTTAAAAAAAAAATTACATAGAAAGTTTTATTGCCCCAGTGGTACAGGTCTGTGAATCATCAGGCTTACACATTTCACAGCAGTCACCATAGCATATACCCTCCCCGATGTCCAGAACCCAGCCACCCCATCCCTCTCCCCACCTCCCCCCAGCAACCCTCAGTTTGTTTTGTGAGATTAAGAGTCTCTTAAGGCATGGAGCTTTTAAACACCCAGCATGGAGCCTACTTGATTGATTGATTGATAGATAAGGCAAGCTTGGTTCTCAAAGAGTAGTTTCATACTTGCAAACGTTCTATTTTTAACCCAAAACCTATCACATGGATAAGTGAGGACTACTTGAGCAGCTATACTTAAAGATATGTAAGTATATATTATACTTATCTGCTTTTTAAATAAGGTCTGCGAACAAAGAATCTATTTCTCTATTCAATATACATGTTAAAAAGGAAAGGCAGGTTTGCTCCTTTTGCCTTGTGATATTTCACCAGTTTATTCACTGTAAATGGCCAGAAAAGATGTACTTTTCTATTCTCTTATCTGGTAACAACCTACCTGTCAGTCAGTGACAACTATACTCCTGTAAAATGAGTTTACCAACACCAAGAAGCATACCTCATATAAAAATAACACAACTATTAAAAATAAACATCGTTAGACATTCTGAACAAAACTGTTATGGTCAAGTGAAATATCAAATTAAAGAGAACATATAAAGTATTATAAATATGTTATGGAATATTGAAACTAATACCCAAGGATAAATTAGTATTAACTTTAAAAACTCCATTGGAATGAAACCCTTACACTGTAACAAGTAAGACTATGATAAGGTTTTTATATCTTTAAACTTCATATACATTTGAACCTAAAATGTATACTAGCTAAATAATATTTTTCCATAATAACAATGTAAGTGTGCCATCTAGTGGAAAGAGTACCTACCGCCCTCGCAAGCTTAACATTTCAGAAAAGTATGAAGAGCAAAGAAAGAGTATTTCCAATGCTCTAATACTAGAAGAGATAATTTGCTCAAAATAACATAAATAGTAAAAAAGAGAATGAAGATTCAGGCATTCTCTTCTGAAACACCTTCTAAACCTTTTCATCATATGAACTTTTCATAAAGTTAATGACTTTAAAATCTTTTACCTCCTTGAGTTAATCAAAACCTGGCCCTCCTGGGGACACTCTGAATCCCTCAACTGACAGCTACTGATTCACTCCTATCCCAGATATTTCAGAGTAAAGAGGTGAGACCTTTGCTCCCCTCACCGCTGACAGACTATTACTTTATGACCCTCTTCTATAAAGCATGATTCCTTTGAAGTTTACACCATCTGACTTCAATATCCTTCATTCTGCCATCTACAGCCCTAATTCCAGTTCTCGTTCACTAGACGTTCTGCCATTTAGCTCAGTCTTTTCCATTCCAAGACCTGCCTTCATGTACAACCAACCGGAATGCACATAAACAACCTCTGCACTAAGCACCAGACCCACGTATCCCTCCCCACGTGAAATCTTCACTAAGACACCTCAAATTCAGGGGCGCCTGGGCAGCTCAGTTGGTTAAGTGCCTTCCTTCAGCTCAGGTCATGATCCCAGAGTCCAGGGATCAAGCCCCACATCAGGCTTCCTGCTCAACAGGGATATCTGCTTCTCCCTCTGCCCCTCACCCATCCCACTTTATGCTCACGTTCTCTCAAAAAACAAATGAAACCTTAAAAAAAGAAAACACTTCAAATTCAATATGTATAAAACGCAGCTTACAATCTACACACCTCCCCACCTTAGGCCATCATCAGTGTTTTCTCAGTCAACGGCACACACAACTAGATGGCTGCACCAGGCAGAAATCGAGAACACAGCTTTGTTACTTCATTTAGCTGCTCTCTCACCCAAATACCAGAAAGGCATTCGATTCCACTAGATCAGCATCTCTTGAATGCATTCATTTTTCTCAAATTCCCCTCTCACTGCCCTAATCCAAGCAACTGCTGTGCCTCAAGGAGATTCCACAGAACCTACTCACTCATCTCACCGAATCGACGCTCACGTATTCTGTACTGGACCCTGAAATCAAAAAGACTTTCGTTTTCAAAGACCTTTATGCTTCATTCTCAGCATATATACACAGCAAGGCACAAAACAACTAATATTTGTGGAATAAAATGTATGTCAGAGTGAAAAATAATAAAGACTCAAATAATCAAATAACCCCGCATTCTAACGACACTATGGTTTTACAGATGAAGTAGAATATTTGTAATTACTGATATTAACTGTTCCTAGCCTATGGCCAGAATAAAATAAAGTTTCAGTCTATGACCAGAGGCTCCCAACTACATACTGGAATTATGGCTTCATGGTGCACTCATTCTCTTGATTATATATAGCAACAGTTTTAAACAGGGGATAACCATTATCTTCTGGTAGCGCCTAACTATTTAGGCACATTAATGACTAGACAGATGAATAAGCACAGAAAAACAGAATTATTACCCTTAGAAGGATTCTAATTTCTTGTTCAATAGCAGATTGAGTTTCTGGACTCAGTTTCCCAGTATCACTGTAGGTCATAACTCCAAGCTAAAACAAACAAAAAGAAAGAAATTGAACAGAAACACCCCAAACCACTAATAAATGTAAACAGAGGAAGTACTATTCCATACTTAAGGAAACCTCATCAAGGGCAAGGAAGAAATTCAGTATAGAAATTTCATCATCCTTCTGAAAGTGTAAGACTAAAAAGTATGAACAAGAGAGAAACTTTAAAATCCCAAGTATGGTTCTGAGTACGTTCTTAGAAAACCTTTGCCACTATTCCAAATCCAGAAATCCACAATGTAGTGCATTGGAAGTGCTGTGTGAAGCCACAGTGATAATGTAGGAGAGTAGGAGAGTGAAATACGTGGGAAGAGCAAAGTAAGCAAGCTCGGCAAACAGAAGTTTTAGGTCATAAGAACAGAAACAGAGTATCTTATCATTTGCTTAACTCATGAAATACTATTATTGTTCAAGCAGCCAGAATGGAAAGTGAACACTATACTTTAGCACTCAAAAAAAAAAAAAAAAAAAAAAAAAAAAAGGTTTAGTTTAGAATGAGCCTTGACAAATCTACTCTGAATGAAACAGGAGAAAAGTAAATGTTACCAACTTATAGCGAGAACCCTCTCTCCTATGGTGCCTGGGGTAGCTCAGTGGGTTAAGAGACTGACTTCAGCTCCGGTCACGGTCCCGGAGTCCTAGGATCAAGTCCTGCACTGGGCTCCCTGCTCAGCTGGGAGTCTGCTTCTCCCTCTGACCATCTCCCCTCTCATGCTTACTCTCTCCAATAAAAAAAATAAAGTCTTAAGAATAAAAAAAGAACCCTGTCTCATAAGGAGACACTTGGCAAATCACCATTTGATACATGAGGGAGGGGTAAAATTAGCTATTACCTTCTCACTCATTCCAAATTTGGTAACCATCCGCTTTGCAATTTTGGTTGCATTATCAAAATCACTGGAAGCACCTAAAAGTTAAAAATATAGACTCAGTATTTTAAAATATTTTTATATCAGCAAGCACAATCTGAACTAAAGCCATTCTTTACAGCCAACCTGTTGTGATATGGTCAGTTCCAAATATAAGCTCCTCAGCCACTCTTCCTCCCATGCTAACATCCATCTGCGCAAGCAGCTGAGCTCTAGTTTCGTTCCACCTGTCATTCTCAGGCAAGAGGGACACCTAGACAATTAGAAACAAAGAAAAACTCCAGACACAGTTGGAAATGCTTCTATTAATCATCAGAATTATCATCTGGCTCTTGCTATAGCACTTAATGTCATGATGCTGACAGCTCAAAGACATTTAGTAGAGATGATCTCAGGCGACTAACAACAAAACTGGCATTATGCAAAGAAAGATTCTTTATAAAGCAAAAGTTCATTTTATATGTCATAGCTATATAACCCTGCAATAGGATAATGCTGCAATAGGATGGACTTGTACCCAGGTGCCAAAAAAGAAAGGCTTAAAATGTCTATCGTTAGAAAGATAAGAAGGGGTGCCTAGGTGGCTCAGCGGGTTAAAGCCTCTGCCTTCAGCTCAGGTCATGATCCCAGGGTCCTGGGATCAAACCCCGCATTGGGCTCTCCGCTCAGCAGGGAGCCTGCTTCCGCCTCTCTCTCTGCCTGCTTCTCTGCCTACTAGTGATCTCCGTCTCTCAAATAAATAAATAAAATCTTAAAAAAAAAAAGGAAGATAAGAAAATGAAACTTGTACTCAGCGAGAAAAATCTTAGAAAGACTAGCAAACCACTAACCTAGTTTCTTTGAGGAGGGTAAAAAGCAGTGACATATTTAAGAATGATACTTTGTTGTCATTCCAGACTTAAATTTCATCATGTAAATATATAATATTTGAACTATTAGTATTTATTAGCAGGTAAGTTGCACGAGTATCTCTGATCTCACAATGGTTCAGAACATCAAAGAAAAAAGTTATCAGCAAACTCAGAACTTAGTTGAATTTTCTTTTTAATTATTTTCCTCAACAGTTTCCTACACAAGCTTTTGGAGAGTGTTATTTGAAAGAAAAGAAAAAAAAAACAAGATACTTACATGTCCAAGTGTTGGCCCTCTTGGCATGATTGTAGCTTTGTTGATAGGCATTGCGTCCTTAGTGTAATATGCAATAATAGCATGACCGGATTCATGATATGCTGTGATGGTTTTGTTTTTATTGTCAATTTCCACACTTCTACGTTCAGGCCCTAAGGATAAAAATTTAGTGAATAAAATTATTCCATTAGGAAGGCATATTTAGATGAATGAAACCCACTTACCTTTAAGTAATTCTTAGAGTGACATGACTTAATATCGTTATTAAGTTATCTTAAACCAAAATAACTTGCCAACTGACAACAAAATTGTAAGAGCTGTCCTCTTACTCCTTACTAACAACCAGGAAAGTTTAGTTCTATTTCCAGAAAATAAATTGAAACAAGAAGTGTCACAGCTAAACTGTTCTGAAGCCAATTCAAGATTTAAAAATCAAATACTGAAAACTGGAAAATTTTTCTTTTATCTGTACAAATACCAAATAAGAGTAAACACAGGGTACCCCCTGCCCCCAAACAGTATAATCATATAAACTGTATTTGTTCTGTAAGAGGCCCAGTTGTATGGCTACTTTTGAGTAAGTATTTTCTTGCTCCTGTACCTTTCTTTCTTGTAACATTTTTCTCAAAAGGAATTTATTCTCGAACATAATGAACAGTGTAAGACAGGGAAAAGAAAAAAGAGAGAGAAAACCTACCCATTAGAATTTTATCTTTGGAAAACTCTAGTTCCTTCATGGTAACCATTTCTTTTCCATCAACAGCTGCCTTTAATGCAGCCTGGTTCACAAGATTCTCCAACTCTGCTCCAGAAAAGCCAACAGTACCTCGAGCTATAATTTCTGGGTCCACAGCTACATAGATAAACACAATATTAAAATTCCGAAACGACTCTTCACAAATGACTGATATTCCGAAAGAAAAGAGAAAACAGTTATCCTGAACTAGAACTTAAAATACTTAGATCACTGTAACTACAAAATAAACTTACTTTTTCTAAAGGAAAACCAAAACTGCCATTAAAGAGATCATTAAAATCCCACTGGGACACATCCCAAAAGTTCTTAAATTTAAATAATTTTGTGAAAAATTAAAAAATGCAGAGTTACCAGACATCATTTATAAAACCTTCAAATTATGACCTAAACTGTTACTAGCCTAAGCACAACTGAGAATGTATACTCATAGACAACATTTTGTTTTCTGAATTTCATCTTGAAATACTTTATACATAAGTATTTAGTATTATATGTACATTAATAAAAGCTCCCTTTATAAGAGGAAATATCAGGGGTTTTTCTATTTTAAAATTTTATTTATTTTTATTTGAGAGACAGAGTGAGAGAAAGCATGAGAGGGAAGAAGGTCAGAGGGAGAAGACGACTCCCCATGGAGCGGGAGCCCAATTTGAGACTCAATCCTGGGTCTCCAGGATCGTGATCTGAGCTGAAGGCAGTCGCTTAACCAACTGAGCCACCCAGGCGCCCCAATATATCAGGTTTTATAAATTGATTCAACTATCCTTGAAAATACTAGAGCTTAATTTAATAGCTGCATTTATTACTCAAGTGGGTCCATAATATTTTCATTTGTTTGTTTTACAGTTTGCCTCTTTTGGTCCCAAAGTGATGATTACTTTATGTGCTTTTTCTACTATTTCATACTTTACATTCATCTAAAAACGCTTATATTGATCTGCAAGTATTATCTGAAAATTCTCAAGAAAACATTTTTTTAAAGGAATTTTTTTATATTTTAAATTTTTAAATTAATTAAATTCACTAAATTTATTATTTTAATTATGTTTAATTTATTTATTTAATACCTAATTATTCATTTATAATAATTTTATTTATAATTTATTTATATCTAATCATTTAAAATTTATTATTTATTTAATATTAATTAGATTTATTTTTAAATTTTTAAATTTTTAAATTTTTTTTAAGAGAGTGAGCAAGAAAGAGCACAGGAGCAGAGGGAGAGGGACAAAAAGACTCCCTGGCTGAGCAGGAAGCCTGATGGCAGGGCTTGATCCCAGGACCCTCACAACCTGAGCCAAAGGCAACAACTCAACCAACTAGGCCACCCAGGAGCCCCACAAACATCCTTAGCATTGGGATTCAAACGACAGAATGTCCTACATATATAATTATCAAGAAATAAACTTTTTTAAAAGGAAATACAAATTGAGAGAAAAGAGGACATAGAAAAAACTGGTCTTCTGAGACATTTATCAAGTAAGGACCACAAACAGGGCGGAATGAAATATCACCATTACATAGAGAAAATAATAAAGTTTGTTACTAGAATTAGACTTACACTGATCAAACTTTATTTTATTGAGATACCATTTCAAAATTTCTGTTCGACCTTTTACATCTGGTCTTGGAACTGTAACTTGCATGTCAAAACGACCAGGACGTATTAAGGCACTAAAGGGAGAAAATGGGAAGAAAATATAAATTAATAATCTGAGTACTGATGGTCAAGTTAAATAGGACTGACACTCTGAAGACAAGATGGAAAAATAATGGCAACCAGAAGTTGGATGGAGTTTTGTTTCTTATTTTAATTCCGGGACAGCCAACATACAGTGCTCTGTTAGTTTCAGGTGTACAGTACAGTGATTCGACAACTCCACACGTCACCCACTGCTCATCACAAGTGCGTTCCTTAATCCCCATCACCTATTCCAGCCTAGACTGGAAATCTGAATATAAACAATCAGAGCACTCCTTGTAAAACATGGCTCAATAACAGTTTCAATAACCAGAAGGCAGGACAAAGGTTGATAGGAGATAGATAGCAGGCAACCCTCATAAACAAAAACATGCAAGCTAGTCAGTCACTCAAGGAACAATAATTCTACAGCAGTCTATTATGAGAGCTACACTGTGATAGCTTCCTATCACAACTGCTCTAAGTATAGAATGTTAAACCACAAACTTAGGCAAAGATTAAAAAAAAAACTATTAGATCAAATTAAAATATGAATATCTTCTATGGCAAAATCAAAAATTTAAAACTGTAATACATTTTATTTTAAAAATGTTCTCCACCATCCCTAAACTTTTGTGATATAAGATTGTCAGAAGATTCTTTTAACAACTTTACTGAAATTTAATTCACACATCACAGATTTCAAAATAGATAATCCAGTGGTTTTTAATATAGTTGGAGTTGTGCACTTACCAAAAATCTAACTTAAGAATATTTTTATTCCCCCACTCCAAAAAGAAACCCCACAGCCACCAACAGTCACTCTCCATTCTTCCCTCCTTCTGGCAGCCACTAATCTACTCTCTGTTGCCACCGATTTGCTTATTCTGGACATTTCACATAAACAGAATCATATGTGATGTTCGGTGATGGGCTTCCTTCTCTTTAAAAGTTCATCTACGTTTCAGTACGTATTGGTACTTGTCAAAAAAAAAAGTCTTTTAATACATACTTATCTAATGCCTCTGGGAAGTTTGTGGCTCCTATTATGATAACTCCTTCATTGGGTTTAAAGCTGGTAAAAAAGAAGAAAAGTAACATTTCACTCAAAATTAGAACAATACACATTTAAAAATGCTCTACACAAAACTATCATTAAATTTAGTAACAGTAATGAAAGGGGACTGATCCTTTTTATACTCAAAGTGATAAGACATCCCTACCATTTTTTAAAAAGAACAAATGTTACTATGCCAGTACACTTTAATAAAACTGCTAACAATACATCACAAAGTCATCTATCATTACATGCCTTCACGGTATTTGTTCTACTTAGGAAGACATGACCTGACAGAAAAGGTTAGGGAACCTGACTAATTTGTGAAAAATTATTCTCAAGCTAACCAATTCAAATTGTTTGCTCCTAGACTTCCCGTTTGGTTCCAAAAGGTCATACAAGGTTTTAAGTCCTTCTCTCAAAGCAACCACACCTCTTGCTCTTTATATTTTAAAAACTGATGCAAACTTTTATTTTATTTTTTTAGAGGTTTTTTTTTTTTTTTAAGATTTTATTTATTTGTTTGACAGAGATCACAAGTAGGCCGAGAGGCGGGCAGAGAGAGACAAGGAAGCAGGCTCCCTGCTGAGCAGAGAGCCCAATGCAGGGCTCAATCCCAGGACCCTGAGATCATGACCTGACCCCAAGGCAGAGACTTTAATCCACTGAGCCACCCAGGAGCCCCTGATGCAAACTTTTAATCTACCACAACACTAAAATCGAGTCACAAACTGTAGAACCAGCAAACACTCTTTACGTCTCCAGACTAGTATTCTCAATAGGAACCATCACTTTCCTGTCATGCTACAATCAATGAAAAAAGGTACAGAGATCACCAATTAAGAAGAGCTGATACCTCAGTCACCCAATTAGTAATGTAAAGAACATAATACAGAGAATCCAGTTTGTCTTGACTTCATGCACAGGGACTACTCTCTTGCCTACATGTTTTTCCTCTTTTTTTTTTTAAGATTTTATTTTTAAGTAATATCTATACCCCAAGTGGGGCTCAAATGTACAACTCTGAGAGGAAGAGCTGCATGCTCCACTGACTTAGCCAGATGCCCCGCTATTTCTCGAATGTTCCCAAATATATAACCATATCCCAAAGACAGATGAAGATTCAATTACCCATCCATTTCAGCAAGAAGCTGATTTATAGTCTGCCTTGAATATGGATGCATTGGAGACTCAATTCGCTTCCCACCAACAGAATCTAATTCATCAATAAATATAACACAAGGAGCATTTGCTTTTGCTTCCCCTAGGAAAAGAGAAAAGACACAAATAAGTTTAATGAAATGAATGTTTTTTGAACAAAATCACGTAAGTATTAAAAACCTATAAGACTGTCAAAGGCAACAAAAGACATTCATTATGGAGAAGTACATAAAATGAGATCTCTTTCTTTTAAAACTGATTTAAGAACAGTAGCCTCAGGAAAAAAAACTGTACCATACAAGATGATATATAATAAAAACAACTGGGTAGTCATTCTTCTGACTGTACAAGCCACAATCAGATCTGAGGCTAACTATTCCTTAATTACGTACTACTGAATTAATGAATAAGATAAAAAGGACAACAACAACAGAAAACTCAGCTTTTTAACAGGCCCCAACCTCACCTAACACTTCTAGCTTCTCTATTGGGGGTAAGTACAGTTTTGTTTTAGGTCACACATTAAATTACCTAAAACCAAAACCCCACAATGGTAAGGTCAGCTATCAGTCATAATTGAATAGGAAATAAAGGGTAAGAATCCCTCTTCCCCTAAAATTAACAAAATTTTGTATTGTATGAAAGATAATTAAGACATACTAAATAGATTTCTGATACGGCTGGCTCCCACACCCACAAACATTTCATCAAATTCTGATCCAGAAGCATAATAAAAAGGAACATCAGCTTCTCCAGCCACAGCTCGAGCAAGAAGAGTCTTTCCTGTCCCTGGTGGTCCAACTAAAAGTATCCCTAAAAGAGAAAACAAATTCACTGATTCAACTTAAAAAATAAAAATAAAACCTGATGTGAGCCTATGAAACAAATAGTTATTAATTAATGTATACATAGTTTTGAGGTTGAAAGCACATGACTATTATTTTGAAACAAAGCAAAACATGTCTCTGGTAATGATTCACTTCGGGAACTTCTTCAAAACTAATTTCCCTCTACCATGAGAGAATGGACCATAATAAACTTATTTGTCATTAAACAAGTAAGATAAAATTCACATAAACATAGATTAAAAGATTAAGCAACCAAATGTGACACATGAACCCTTGACTTGATGCTTCCATAAAAAACGTATTTAAGAAACTCTGATGAAAATTTTATTTGGACATCTGATGAAAATTTGAAAAAATTCCTGAGTACAAGATATTAAGGAAATAGTATTTAATTTTATTTGGTAGGATAAATTATTCTCTTTAGGATAATGTCCTTAGTCTTAGGTGACACATAACAAAGTATGCAGAGGTAAAGTAGTTCATGTCTCCAGCTTTATAACTTTTCCTATGTTAGAAAATTTCCTTAACAGCAGTACATTTTTCATAAGTTGGAATAACAGATTTCTCTGGTCTCCACGACTTTTCATTTTTCATTTAAAAAGGTAAAAAAAACCTGTATTATTGCTATATTTTAACATAAAAAACTCTTTTTAAAGGAAAGTTGTTGAAAAATACCCTTAAGACTACCCTCGTATTGCCATGTTATTGTCATTCTTAACTTGTTTAAATGGCAGAATGTATTTTTGTAAATGAGAATTTTCCCACAATTTTATAAAACATCCCTTGTGATTAGAAAAAAAAGCGTTTACCTATTCTATGACTTTAAACTTTAAACTTTCTGATGTTATAGTATTGATTTTAATAAATGAATCCTAAATTCTCAGAGATTCATACCAAAACTTTTATACACTGCTGAACATTGTCAGTAGAGATAGTGGGCGGTTTAGAAACAAACCTTAAATATGAGTGCCACCTTTAACTTACCAATTCCATTTCTAGAATTAGAATCCAGAATAATGAATAAACAAATGAGTAAATCTAGAATTTATTCTGAAGAGATAATTAAGGATGTAGGCAAAGCCTTGAGATAATAAGATGATCATCACAAGGGCTGATTTTATTATTTTAATTAAAAATGTCTGAGTATAGTTGACACACAGTTACATTAGTTTCAGGTGTACAACATAGCGATTTGACAAGTTTAAACATTATGCTGTGCTCACAAGTATAGCTACCCTCTCTCACCATACAACCCTATTACAGTATCACTGACTGTATTTCCTATGCCTTTCACTCCTCTGACTTACTCATTCGACAACTGAAAGCATGTTTCTCTCTTTCCTCTTCATACATTTTGCCCAGCCCTCACACTGCTAATTTTAACCACAAAACACTGGAAACCACAAAACACTGGAAACTGTCAAAGTTTAAGGTAAGTGATTACAGTATTGCATGATCACATAGTCCAAGGACACCACAAAGTCATTACAATCTTGTACCCAATTCTAGCATATGGTTTTCCCTCACACCAACAAACAATTCTCCAACGCCAGTCGGGCACCCTAACATTCCAATCAATTCTGATGCTACCTACCTGGAGATAGCATCAAATACCCTAAGTTAAGGACTTCATCCCAAAAGACTGAAGAATACATACTAATTTGTGGAAAGTTCTGGCCCTTTTATCACATGGTTGATTCTCCTGGCAACCAGCTGCTAACCTTAGGCGTGCTCTAAAAGTCGGCTCATTAATGGAAGAGCAATCTATTGCTGTCTTCAGTATAACACTACAAGAAATGGGACTAAGACTAAATATATATTAATACTTATAAATCACAACAGTCATTAAAAGAGAAAACGTCAAAGACAAACAGGACTATTCCACAAATTAGTATGCTTTAAGGTCATGAAAGATCCACACCCACTCCCATGATAACAGAGTGAGGAGGGGAGCCTGGGTGGCTCAATCAGTTAAACATGAGACTTCGGCTCACCTCATGATAGGGTCGTGAGACTGATCCCTGCATGGGGCTCTACACTCAGGGCACAGTCTGCTTCAGATTCTCTCCCTTTGCCCTCCCCCTCACCGGCTCCAGCACTTGCACGTGTGCTCACTCACTCTCTCTCAAATAAATAAACAAGTAAATAAATGAATAGGCTAAACAACCTTTTCAGATGGAATAAAAATCAAGGGGTGCCTGGGTGGCTCAGGCAGTTAGGCAGCAACTCTTGATTCTGGTTCAGGTCATGATCCGTCTGACTGAAGATTCTCATTCTCTCTCTCCCTCTGTCCCTCCCCACCACCTGCTCTCCTTTTCACTCTTTCTCTAAAATAGTTTTTAAAAAAAAGATTAAAGAAAAATCTAAACATGTAAACCTGGATTGAGTCTTAAACCTGGATTTGGGGTGGGGGATGGGAGGACCTCACTACAAAAGGTATTAGTAAGAGAAATACAGAAATTTGAATATAACTAAACTTCATAATTAGTTCTGGAACCGTGTGAAATTTCCTGACTTTAATAACTATACTGGATTTATGTAATAGAATATTCTTATACTTCAGGAGATACATAATGAGGTATTTGGGGTTAAGGGAGCATGATATCTATGATTTACTCTTAAACAGTTTAAAAATACATTTATTTAAGAAAGTGAGCAAATGAGACAAAGTCCTAAAAAACTACTGAGTTTGGTTAAGAGTACAGAGAGTTCTTTGCACTATTCTCACAATTTAAAATCTGAAATTGTATGGGGTGCCTGGGTGGCTCGGTGGGTTGAGGCCTCTGCCTTCGTCTCGGGTCATGGTCCCAGCATCCTGGGATCGAGCCCCACATCGGGCCTCTGCTCAGCAGGGAGCCTGCTTCACTCTCTCTCTCTCTGCCTGCCTCGCTGCCTACTTGTGATCTCTGTCAAATAAATAAAATCTTTAAAAATAAAATAAAATAAAATAAAATCTGAAATTGTAATAAAATTCAAAATCCCCCTCCTCTCAAAAACAGGTTATACAATGGTATGTTCAGGATGAAGACTTATTTGTAAAATAGCCATGAAGAACTAAACTTTAAGCTTTTAAGTTGGTAAAAATTAAATTAGCTATGGATTAAAAAAAGTTTTTTTTTTTTAATGTCAAGTCATGGATAAAGGGAAGGGACCTTACCTTTTGGAAGTTTACCTCCAAGCACAGTAAATTTTTGTGGATTTTTCAAGAATTCAACAACCTCTTGTAATTCCTGTTTAGCTTCCTCCACCTAAAATGACACAATTTATCAAATGATTATAAATAATGGTTAGATTATCAAGGCCTCGTCTTTGAAAATAGTAAATTGAACTGGAAATTAACTAGAAGACTCCCTTACAAATGCACACACAAAAGGGTTTTCACCCAACTCCTTTTGCCAATGAAACCGTCTCCTTAAATATCTCAACAAAAAAATATTCTTAACTTCTTAAATTTTTGAGAAATAGTGTTTCCCCAGTTAACAAGGACTTATATTCACAGCTCTAGTTAAAATGTGTCAGCGGCATTTGACATAAACAGAAAGACTCACAAGTTTCAAATCCAGAACTTTTGATCTGGTTTATAAACTTCGGGGCAAATTATGTGGGCTTAATACATATCAATGAAAAGGGAGCCTGTGTGTTTAAGTTATAACATTACCTTGTGATTAACTATTAGATTATTTTCATGATAAGGAATTACGACTAGATCGTAAATGACTTAGTTCCTTAAAATGTTAAAGGATGGAGACTATAATTAAGCTACAATTAAGCTTTAGTGTACGGATTAAAATTAAGCTAAAATTAAGCTATAGTATATGGATATTGTTTTGCAAATGGTTGTAGAAAAATAAGTTTAAATGATATAATCCCGGGGTGCCTGGGTGGCTCGTTCATTAAGCGTCTGCCTTCAGCTCAGGTCATGATCCCAGCATCTTGGGATCGAGCCCCACATGGGACCGAGCCGGAAGCCTGCTTCTCCCTCTCCCACTCCCCCTGCTTGTGTTTACTCTCTCGCTGTGTATCTCTCTTTCGAATAAATAATATCTTAAAAAAAAAAAAGATTTAATACCCCCAATACAGAAATCACGTAGAATTAAGATCTCTTGCAAGAATAAAGCCCAATTTGGTCAACAAAGATGACATGCAGAATATTAGCTCAACTTTAAAAACTCTGATTTAAGATTAAGACAGCTGCCTATCAGGGCCACCCAGGTGGCTCATTCAGTTAAGCGTCTGCCTTTGGCCCAGGTCATGATTTCAGGATCCCAGGACTGACTCCCACGTCGGGCTCCTGCTCAGTGGGGAGGACTGCTCCTCTCCCAGCTTAGCTGTCTTTTGCTCACTTTCTCTCAAATAAATAAAATCTTAAAAGGAAAAAGAAGCTGCCTATCAGAAATTAGTTAGCATACAACAAGAAGTAACAAATACAAATATGTAGAGCCAGAACGGTATCAAAGATGAGTGCAGAAGACCAGATATTAAATAATAGTGGTGGCAGTATGCTGAACTGGAAAGCAAAGACCCTTAGAGAGGAGAAACCACCATGACTTGGCTCTACCACAGAATATAGACTTTGTGTTCCAGACTTAAATTTTTGAAGGAAAACAAAACAAAACCAGACATCATTAAAAATGTTAGCTATCAATTTAAATTAAAAGCACATTTATGTGTGTACTTTCATGTATTTATTTTAAATTACACTGGTGTAATAATAGGTTTGCAGCCAATTTGCAACACTATATTAGACAACTTTGAATAGTTTTCAGTGGGGAAAAAAAGAACTCAAGTACATTGGTCAGGGTTAAAAAGAAACTACCTGACAAGAAGTGTACTAAATCATGAAACATCTCTGGGCTGAAGGGCATTATGAAAATCTAGAATTAAACTGATGACTCTCTTAGATTCCTAGATCATTTTCTAGGACTTTCTCTAGGAAGTATACAATCGTTAAAGAGTAAATGAGTTTTTTAATTAGGCTTAGAATGGTCTTCGAAAGATACTGATTAAATTATTAAAACTTAATGTTTGTAAAGTTAACATTTCTAAGTAAAGTTCTGTCCACCCCTAAGGAGAAATACATACATATGTTCCACCAAGAAACGTAAAAAATATTCACAAGACCACGCTTTAGGCTGGTCAATGTCTACCTAATGGAGAATACACACTTTTGTGACTCAAAGAATACCATAAAATGGGGATGAATGAAGTAAAACTTCATGTAAAAACACGGATGGATCTCATAAACATCATGTTGAATGAAAGAAGCAATATACACTACATGTATTATGTTTATGTGAAGTTCAAACACAGGCCAATTAATACATGTTATGAGACAGAAGAACGCTACGCTTGCAGTAGGAAGAAAGGGAAGCACTAGGAAGTTTCTGGTAATATTTTATTTCTTGAGCTGGGTGCCAATAATATACTGAGTTCACTGTGTCAAAACTTACTAAGGTACAGATTTGTGATTTGTACAGTTTTGTGTGAAAGCTAAGCTTCAAAATTTATGTTTATAGAGAGATCTGGGCGGCGTCTGGGTGACTCAGTCAGTAAAGCGGCTACCTTCAGCTCAGGTCTGATCTCAGGATCCTGGGATCAAGCCCTACATCAGGGTCTCTGCTCAGCAAGGAGCCTGATCCTCCCTCTCCCTCTGCCACTCCCTCTGCTTGTGCTCTCTCGCACACTCACTCTTGAATAAATAAATAAATAAAATCTTAAAAAAAATAAGGTCTCCTCCAAAAAATAGAAAAAAAATTATGTATATAAAACGATATCTGGCCCTTTAACTATTAAAATAAGTTTTTTGAATATTCAAAGATATCCATATACTAAAAGAAGGCCTAAGACATTTGGTCAAGGTAAAAACTAAACTTACATTTCCTCTTCCCAAACTTTGTGTCAAGAAAATTCCCAACTGAGGTATATAAAATCTATATAGAAGAATATAGTTTAGGGATCAAGGCAATGAATGAAGGTATAAAAGCCCTTATTAGTATTTTTATGGCAACTATATAGAAAATTACTCCTCTATTACCGGAAATTCTAGGTAAGGAAATGAAATTCCTATACTAGCTCTTTAAGAGTCAGTAAAACTGATCACAGGTACCACCAACTGACCCACCTATTTTGGTAAATGTTATAAATTACATTGGTCTATATAAATTTACATTCTATAGCGATGATAGCAATATAAAATTGTAACAATTATAATATTTGTTTAGATTAGCACAGAAAACTCTGTGATTACCTATCAACTTTGGGATGAGCCCTATCTAATATCATCAATATGTCTTCTTTAGCTTCATAATCAGAACCGGACTCATCCCAAAAGAAGTGTAGTCTATTGAGTACTGAAGTATATACACTGCATGGAGAAAGGAAGAATGCCTCGCGGACCATAATCTCAGCACAGGTTCAATGGACAGCAGGCTGACTGTGCATCTTAAAATGGGCAGGGCCCTCTGCACTAATCAGTTTTCAAATATTCACCCCACCAACCTCTTCCTCAATTATTCTCTTTTCACAATTCCGACAGGGTTCAGAGCTATTTAAATTGCCAGTGGAAGGGAAGGACTACTTGGTATAAAATTATCATAGTGACTCCTGATACTTTATTCCCTAATAGTTGAGGTTGTGAAAAATATTTATGCATAGATAGGAAACAGAGTGTGGAAAGAGTAGGTGCTCTCATTCTACTCCACTTTAAAGTGGACTTTTGACTGGTCAAACAAGTCAGGCACATGAATTCTCAGGATCTTTGCGCTCTCTCTCTCTCTTCCTCTGGCTAGAAGAGTCCTTTGCTCAAATACATAGTTTAGGCACAGCTGGCTGGCTCAGTCAGTAGAGCATGTGATTCTTGACCTCAGGGTTAAGTCTGAGCCCCACGTTGGGTGTAGAGATTACTTAAAAATAAAATCTTAAAAAAAAAAAATACACGCATGGTTTACACCACCATCTTCAAATCTTCACTCAAATGTCACCTTCTCAGTCAGTCAGACACTGAATATCCCCATCTAAAACTGTGATCTTTCTCTCAAAACTCCCAATCTTCTTCACACCGCTCCGTATTTTTCCCATAAGACTTCATCACATTTAAACATACTCTATTATTTCCTTATGTAAAATATCATGGTTTAGTTTCTGTTAGAAATGACAGCAGAGATTTATTTCTTCTGTCCCAATACCTAAAAGAGGGCTGGAGAATACACAGTGAAGCTAAAACTTCCAAGGTTCTAATCATGGCTTCGTTAGTGTCCAGGCCCACCGAGGAGCCCAGCAGAGTGGCCTCGTACAAATGACAGTGCCATCACCCATGAAATTCCTAGGGATTTAGAAGCCCTGTGTCAGACATCAGCATCAAAGACCATACTGGAGAAGCAAAGATGCACTTAGTACTCTTGTCATTTAGGGAATTACAAGAGTTTTAGTGCCTCGAACTGGAGGTAGAGACCAATAAATATATTTTCTATTTTATACCTTTAAAATCAAATATTGGCCTTATATAATTAGATAATATTTGAAGACTAAAGGGTAAACTTTTTAACTTACTCCTTTAACATGTTCAAAGGTGACATTTTTCATCTGGACGGGATCTACTGCAGAGTCAAGCCCCGTTGTTGTCCGGAAGCGGACTAAAGAGAAAAAAAGTAATTGTTTATATATCTGAGGGTTTCACAAATACCTTCATAAAATACCTTACTATTCAGACATAAGAAAGTACAGAAAATTATATCTAAGTTTACATACATTAATTCATAGTGAAGTAAAGAAACTACATCTTCCAGATTTCTAGACCATGTTCAAGGAATAAATGACTCACATTAAAATGACATCTTAATTTTTTTTAAAGATTTAATTTATTTATTTGACAGAGAGAGACATGGCGAAAGAAAGAATACAAGCAGGGGGAATGGGAGAGGAGGAACAGGCTTCCCGCCGAGCAGGGCATCTGATACTGGCTCGATCCCAGGACTCTGGGATCATGACCATAGCTAAAGGCAGACACTTAACGACTGAGCCACCCAGGTGGCCCTAAAATGACATCTTTACACCTTCCAATTAAAATGAAAAATTATTTCCCTCTTCTCCTATAATATCTAACAAGAGAAATTTAAACCATTCTCAAACTCACCTCTGCATAAAAATCACTTGAGAAATGTATAAATGCAAGTTCCCAGGCCATGGCCCAGAACTTCTGGTTTGTAGATTTAGAAAAAGGCCCAGGAGAGTTTGCATTTTTAACCATCACCCTAAATTATCCTGATACAACTGGTCAGGTTGCATACCATGAGATACACTGCCTTAAACCTAGCATAAAACTGGCACTAGCATTTTTTTTTTAAGAAGGGTAAACCTTTAAAGAGATTATTTCACTTTTCATGCAGCCTCCTCCTCTAGCAACTGTTATTACTTGCCTCAGATGATATGTATCAGTAATGACATCATTAATAACAGTGAAAGCTTGGAAAGACAGTAAAATACTTCAGATCAACTACAGGGAACTATTACAAAACTTTCTTAAAACCTCTCCCCTTTGGTTAAACTTCCCTACTGAACAGATGTTAAGTGAGTAAATAGAGCAATTTCTAATTTCCTCAGAAAAAGACAAAAATATTGTAAGACAGAAATTTAGATGCCAAAAAAAAAAAAGATCAGTAAGCAAAACTAGAGTTTTGTTGAAAACACTTAACATACCAAGAATACACAATTTGGCAGAGCAAACGTAATATAGTAATTCTACACTGGATACTAACAGTTTTAGCCCACTACATTGTTTATTTAAGGATCTACACAGAGGGACTTTATAAATTATGCAAATTAAATTTATAGCCAAACCACTTGAACCTTATAAAAAATTATAAGGCAATGCACTTCACATTTTGATATATATATTTTTGTTTAATATAAGAAATTAAGAAACACAAAATAATAGCCAGAACTAACCCCACCCCTCCAATATCAATCACATGGTGTCCCTACACTGGTTGTGTTTTGAAAATAAGGAGACAAAAGAAGGTGACTCTAGCTATAAAAAGAATATTCTGGGGGCGCCTGGATGGCTCAGTCGGTTAAGCATCTGCCTTCGGCTCACGTCATGACCTCAGGGTCCTGAAACTGAGCCCCACATCCAGCTCCCTGCTCAACGGGGAGCCTGCTTCTCCCTGTGCGGGCTGCTCCCCATGTTTGCACTCACTCCCTCTCAAATAAATAAAATCTTAAGAGAAAAAAAAAAAAAGAGAATATTCCTGGATGTTAAAATTTCATCTAAGGTTTGATGCCACAATAAACTTAAAATATCTGGGGTAACAGGCAAGTTCGGGGATGAAGTCCTGATCCAGACCAACTGTTATTCTTTAATTGTTATCAGTTTTTTCTCTCAAGGTAACCAATCATCAAGAACATAGAAAACACGAGGTAAAAACTGAATAGCTGAGAAAGCAACAGGAACTACCTAGGATGGGCATTATTACTTCATTTTAGACTGGTAAACTGAGAACTATGAGAATCGCATGAGGCAATTCTTAATTGTATACTAAATTTGTGTGTGTGTGTGTCTGTGTGTGTGTGTGTGTGTGTGTGTGTATATATATATATATTTTTTTAAGATTTTATTTATTTGAGAGGGGGAGAGAGAAAGCACACAAGTGGGGGAAAGTGCAGATGCTTCGATCTCAGGACCCTGAGATCATGACCTGAACTGAAGACAGATGCTTAACCAACTGAGCCACCCGGGAACTCCAAATTCTTATATATTTATGTATTATATATAAATTTTTCATAACTTTATTAGTGTGTCTTTGAAATAGGGGACTATTTCACTTTGTATTGCTATTATAAAATTATTCTACATGTTTTATCAATTTTATAATTGGACAGGTGTAATTTTCTAGAAGTCTGGAAAACCAACCATTAACAGAAGCTAAGCTAACATTTTTGCTCTAACATAATCCTTGGAACATTAACAAAATATTGTTTTCTCAAAATACAACTTGAAATTCGTACAGTGTCTGAAGGAACTTTTCTTGTAACCCACAAAGCAATGTAAATACAATGTGGCCTGATAATGCAGTTGGCATGTAACCATAACAGATTAAAATTTTTCTACCTCAATGCAAAAAACCACCTCAAATGGACCCAATCTGTGAAGTGTTGACTTAGGAAAGAAAGGCCTAGACACCAGAACAGTAAATGCTGGGGTGCCTGGGTGGCTCAGTGGATAAGCCTTTGCCTTCAGCTCAAGTCATGGTCTCAGGGTCCTGGGATCGAGCCCCACATCACGCTCTCCGCTAAGCAGGGAGCCTGCTTTCCCCTCTCTCTCTGCCTGCCTCTCTGCCTACTTGTGATCTTTCTCTCTCTCTGTCAAATAAATAAATAAAATCTTTAAAAAGCAAAAACAAAACAGGAAATGCTTCTTCTTTTCTGTCTAAGGCAGACTATGAAAAAAAAGTCGAGTATTTAAAAGATTTAAAAAAAAAGATATAAAAAGAACCTTTACCAGATAAAAATGGATTTTTTAAGAGTCCATAAATGCCAAACAGCAGCAGAACGAAGAGAATCAGACGAGTTCGTCTCAGAGAATCTGGAGGAGGAAAAGAAAAAAAAATCCTAAATCAAATAACAACAATGACAAATGACACCTTGATGAAAAGCAAGAATTAGGTTATTGACGGGAATCATATTCCATCAAATGCCATTTTGGAACCTGACATTCTTTTGTATAGTTGCCAGGCCTTCCTTTCAGCATCCTATTATCAAAAACCTCATGAAGGTGCTCATGCTACTGTCCTTGACTCTGGTTCTCATTTGAGAAAAGGGAGAGTGTCAACAGTATTTCCATTTTGACACAGCTTAAGTTACAAATATAACGGAATATAACCAATGGAAAGGTGCATATGTGTTAGAAAAAGTATGTGTAACCACTTAAAGGTAGGACTATGACTTCCTTTTAGATATTCTTCCCAAATATGGATGGTGTCTAATCAACTTACCATTGGTTTTTTGCGTTAGGGCTTGAGCTTTCAGAAAACCCTCTGCAAAACCAGTTTTAAATGCATCTTGGTGAGCTTCAGGTATATTTTTGGTTTTCATGAGTTTGTCCAAACTCTCAACATCTGATCCCCTGTCCCGCAACAGGAACCCCTAAATACACAAACAAGGCATTACTATAGAGATAACACTGCCCAATAATATAATGATCACTTACAAAAAAATCCTTTCAAAAATTCTAGAATTTCTAGTTTTTGTTGACATCAGAAGAATTACACTAAGACTTAAAAATAAATTACTTAATCAACGGCAAGGAAACTAACCCTGGAACTTACACTTCCATCAGTCGATTAAGAAAGAAACTCTCTGTAAGAACACTATACTGAAGACAGTAGGTCGCCTGTGGACTCAGGGTTCCAATGGTTTGCTGTTCACACTCCTTTATCTCTACTAGAGGAAAAATCTCATTAATTTATTAAATGTTTATTGAGAACCTTTTACAAACTTGGACTCGTATAGATTGTGAAAATGTAAAGATAAACAACCAATGATCAGAAAGAATGTCCTCAGTCTACTGGGGAGAGATAAACAAGTAACTAATTTTTTGAAATCATTTTGATGTTATGTTAGAAGTTCTAGGTCTGGGAGCACCGGGGGTGGCTCCGTCGGTTAAGCATGCGACTTTCGGTTGCAGGTCAGGGCATCATCTCAGAGTCATGGATCAAGCCCAACGTCAGGCTCTGAGCTCAGCAAGGAGTCTGCCGAAGATTCTTTCCCCTCTCTTTCCCTCCCCCACCTTGCTCCTCCTCTGGTCGCATGCATTCCCTCTCTCAAGTAAAGAAGATCTTAAAAAGAAAAAAAAAGAGGTTCTAGGTCTGGTGGTAAAATAAATGCTACCTCAGAAGTCAAGAGAGGCATCACAGAGAATAGGATTTCTAAACCACAGGGAACACAAAGCATAAACAATCTGACAGAGCCATGAAATAACAGGCCTTAGCAGTCGGGAACGGCAAGCGATCTTGTATGACAGGACTTTAAATGCCAAGAAACAAGCGCAGCAGAGGTTCAGAGGGGGGTCCATATTTAAAGATGAGAACAGAAAAATGGTTGGCAGAGGCCAAATGGATGCTACAGCAGGAAACTGACAAGAAAGCAGGGGAATACAATTATTACATTAAAACATTTTAGACAGATGGTGGGTTGGTGGCAGTCTGGAGGCTGGACTAAAGGTAACCAGGAGACTAAGGGGTGCCTGAGAGGCTTAGTCAGTTAACCAGCCAACTCGACCTCCACTCGGGTCATGACAGCAAGGTCATGAAATCAAGCCTCACAGCTGAGCTCCACGCTCAGTCAGGCTCCACGCTCAGCAGAGTCTGCCTGAGATTCTCTTCGTCCCCCTACCCCTCCCAACTGCATGCGTTCCCATACACTCGCTCTCAAATAAATTCTTTAAAAAAAATAAAGGCAAGAGACTAAATGAACGATTACTAGAGTCCTTTAGGCAAGAAACTGTTAGTCTATCTCTGCAGTGGAACTGGGGATGAAAAGAGACAGATCTAAGAAATATTTAAGAGGTTAGATCAATAGGAACTTAGTGATTAATAGATGTGAGAGGAGAGAAAAGATGAACAAATCAAAGTTGACCACCAGGTTTCTAGCTTGGGCAGATGCTACTCATTAACACAGAGAACACACAGGTAGGTGTGTAGGGACAAATAACAAAAGGAGATGTCTAATAGGCCAAAGGAGAGACATGACTGGGACACTCACGAGAGTTGGAAGTGTAATGATTACATAGGTTATTAATCCCTCAGAAAATCAACTAACCAGTAAAAGAAGTCAGATATTGAATGTTTTCATTTTAATAATTTTTAAAAGACTGCTTTTTCGAACAACAAAATAATGTCTAATTACCTTCACAAATGATGGTGCTATATGCTGTGTCTCTGCCAATCGTTCAGAGGTGGACTGTAAACGTCGAGTTCTTGATTTCAAAGTTTTAAAACCCCGAGACTGTATGAAAACTGAAAGGAACAGTATCAGATTTACTTCTCGTTGCAAATGCTTATAAGAAAAATACCTAGGATTCAAAACTGACACCAAGCCCATCATCCTAAGTTTATCATCTCACTTTTTAACATAGTTCTTTGACACTTCACTACCCTGGTAATTAAAGTCATTAAAATGGACTGAATCTATAAAATAACTTAGAGTCTCTTGGTAATTTTAAAATGTGAAAAGAAAAAAACACCCACTGATGAATATCAAATAAAAGTCAGTGTCTAATTCCTCAATCCCCAATGCCACTTCCCAGAAGCGCCCACTGGTAATTTCATGACTGGGGCGCCTGGCTGGCTCAGTCGGTTAAGCAGCCGACTCTTGATTTCAGCTCAAGTCTTCATCTCAAGGTTTTGAGTTCAAGATTGCATTGGGCTCCACACTGGGCATAGAGCCTAATTCAAAAAAATGAAAAATAAAATAATAAAAGCTTTGAAAAAAAACTTCATGACTAAATTTCTATGTATTTAAATACATGCTCTTTCTACAAAAATAATACATAATTTTTTGCAGTTATCTTCTTGCACTGATCAATATATCGTGGACATTTTTTAGAACAGATCAGACTACATTCAATTTAATGGCTGTTAATATTTTCCCAATTTATCAGATTTGAATATTCAATCACTTTCCTACCATGGACATTAGTTGTTTCCTGTTTTCTTATTGCTAAGAATGCTTCAGTTAAAATTCTTATACATATCACCTTTCAGCACACGTAGACTAAATTCTTAAAAGTGAAACGTGAGGTCTGAATTATTTAACACTAAGAAATTGCCCTCTATAAGGCTGTTACTGATTTATACACCACCAATGAAAAGGAGTATCCTTTTCTCCACCTCCTTTCCAATACAGACTAATAAAAATTTTTAATTAAAAAAATTTTTTTTAAGATTTTATTTGTCAAAGAGCACAAGCAAGGGGAGCAACAGGCAGAAGGGGAAGCTGGCTCCCCACTGAGCAAGGCGTGCAATGCGGAACTAGATCCCAGGACCCTGGGTTCACAACCTGAGCTTAACCAACTGAGCCGCCCAGGCATCCCTATAAATTTTTTAATTTGTACAAATCTGATAGACAAAAAGCAGTGTCTTGTTTTAATTTACATTTCAGATTAGAAACGGGGGAAATTTTTGAAAAACTTTTACTTTTATTCAATATTTTCTTTAGTTAATTCAACACTCATAACCTTTCCCATTTTCATGTATAAAAAGGATGCATGTTATGTAAACTAACTTTAAGTCACATATATTTGAAATATTTAATGTCTTTGTCTTTTGATACAGCAACTTATAAGGTTAAAATAGACCTATCTTTTAATCTTTAATGTTTTCTGCACTGTACTGACTAGAGAGCCTCACCCCCAAACTGATTTTAAGAGAAGCCCCCCTGGGTGGCTCAGTCAGTTAAGTTGTCCAATTCTTAGTTTTGGCTCAGGTCCTGGTCTCAGGGTTCTGGGATCGAGCCCTCATCAGGTTCCAAACTGGGCTTGGGGTCTGCTTGGGATTCTACCTCTCCCTTTCCCTCTGCCCTTTCTCTATCTCTCTCTCCCTCTCCAAATAAAACAATTAAAAAAAAAAAATGGAGTCTACTGACTTTTAACTTTGTTCAGACCTTTACCTATTTGGGACTTATTTAAGATTAAACTAAGATATGATTAAATTAATTTAATTAAGATTCTCTTATGTCCAAGTTTATTTTTTATTTTATTTTTTTAAGTAATCTCTGCACCCAACTTGGGGCTTGAACTCACAACCCCAGATCAAGAGATGGATGTTTTACTAAGCCAACCAGGTGCCCCATTTTACTGTCAAGTTTAAAATCAACTTCTTGGTTTTCATAGCAAGTGTTTAGGGTTTTGAACATGGTGGCAGTAAATTAATAAATTTGGGCATAAATTAAAACTATCATAGTACTGAGTCCTTTCAAAGAGGATTATGGTATTCTCTCATTTAGTTTACCCAGCTCTTTTATTTCGTTCCGTGAAGTTTCACACACGCATATATATATACATACATACATATACATATATACACATGTATATATTATATATTACATTCCATTCAATATTTGTACTGAATATTAACACAAATATTCAACATAATGTTTATACATGTATGTGTGTATACATATGTGTGTATACACACACATACATGTATAAACATTATGTTGAATATTTCTTGTGAGGACAAAAGATTAAATGGGTTTGGAAGAAACTATAAATAAAAGCTATTGCTAGAATATAAGATATTGATTTTTATGCATTTATCTTATATGATACTAGAGTAGCCTTTCAGTTGATTTTTTTAAGTTTTCTGGAAACATATTACCTGGTAAACAAAGAACAATCATAATTTTGACCTTCCTTAAACTTCTATAACTCCTTTTTAATTATATTGTTTAAAACTTCCAAATTACTCAACAAAAACAGACTACTTCTATCTTATTTCCTATATTCCTAAGATCCTAATAGATATCCTTAATAAATTTTAAAACTTCCTATTCTAGTTTTTGACAACTTGGTAGGAAGTGTAACAATTAAAATCTATCACATGCCTTTCTCATACATTGAAATAGTATTATTCTTTTCTCATCTATGAATATAAATTAACATACTGCCTAATATTAAATCACTCATATTCCTTATTCATATTTTCAAGCACATTTCTATACTTCCTTTTTCAGGTTTTATGATTTCTGTATTTACATTATTAGGTGAAATTGCAATCTATTATATCCTTTTCTATGATAACATTTTAGTATCCGTAATCTCGTGGAATAAACAGGAAAGCCTATTCTACCTTTTTCTTGATTTTGGTCCTGAAAAACAGAACATAAACCATAAAAACCATCTGAGCTGAAGTGCCTCTGGGACACTTATATTTCAAAGTTCATAGTTACTGTCTTATCTCTTGAGTCAGTGTTGTTCATTTATAACTTGGATTACTGTTTCAGCATATTTTTATTTATACACACTCTTCAAAGTTTTAAATCTTCCCT
>NW_022631686.1:0-34884 GCF_010015895.1 Lontra canadensis
TTCTCACTTTCTTTAAGATATCTATATATATCTTTTTTTAGGGGGGGGAGGGCCAGAGGGAAAGGGAAAGAGAACCTTAAGCAGGCTCTGTGCCCAACTCGGAGCCTGACCTGGGGCTCGATCTCATGACCCTGAGATCATTGACCTGAGCTGAAGTCAAGAGTTGACACTTAACCAACTGAGCCACCCAGGTTCCCCATTTAAGATATATTTTGATGAAAGAAGGTCTTATTTTTAATATATTCTAATATGTCAGTCTTTTGTTTTATGGTTAACATATTTTTTACCTTGTATAAGAAGTCCTTCTCTTTTTGATTTCTTAAAGAAATTCTATGTTTTCTTCTAAAAATTTAAAAGCATTACCTTGTATGTTTTGCTTTTAATTTACACAGAATTCATTTAGGATATGGTGTGAGATAGAGGTCCATCTTCTTTTCCCTCTCCCCACATGAACAATAAATTATGGGCACCATTTAATAGATAATTCATCCTGTCTCTGGTGGTCTGCTGTGTCATCTCTGTCATAAATCAAGTTTCCATAGGGTTTTCCGAGGTTTCAAGTAGGTTTGCTTTGGAGTATTTTGTTCCATTCCTTTGGAGAATTTGTCTGTCCCTATATCTATACCACACTATATCCCTTACTTTTTATTATGTTTTTATATATAGTAGAAAAGGTCCCTACACCTTGTTCTTTATTCAAGAATATCTTGACTAGTTCCAGGACTCTACCCTTCCAAATAGGTTTTAGAATTAGCTTGTCAAGTAACTTGAAAACACCTCTTGAGATAAGGACTTGAGTTGACTCAATAGATCAACTGAAAGAGAAATGACATCATTTTTACATTATGACTTTTTATCCATGAATATGGTTCATCTCTCTATTTACTTAACTCTTATCTAATGCCTTTCAATAAAATTAGGTTTTTTTTTAATAAATGTCTTCCACACCTTACATCACGTTTATTCCCAAGTACCTTAATTTTGGTTGCTATTATAATTAGCATCTTTTGAAATTATGCCTTCTGTTTATTGTTGGAGTTTAGAAATGCAATTGATTCATATTATCCACCCACCTTGTTAAACTTTAAAAAATTAACTCCAGTAACTTATCTATAAAATCTTTTGTGTTTTCTAGTAAACAACTATATTATCTATAATAATGTCAGTCTTGTCTTTTTGTTTTCCAAAACTTATACATTTTAATTTTTTTTTCTTTTCTTATTGTACTGGATAGGACCTCAAGTACAATGCTGGAAAGAAGACTTGCAGACATTTTTGTCTTGTTCCTGATTTTTAAAGGAATGCTTCTAACATTTCATCTTCAAGAATGATGTTTGAAGAATGATGTTTGCTGTACTTATTTGGTAAAAATAAAAAAAAATTCTATCAGGTAGGAAGTTTCATTATGAATTGGTGCTGAATTTTAGCAAATGTTTTTTCTACAATTATTTAGATAATCATACAGTTTTCCTTCTTTATCCATTAATATGGTGAATTATGTTAATAGCTTTCCCAATGTTAAGTCACTCTTGCATTCTTAGGATCAGCCTAGCTTGATCACGATGTATTATATTTTTTATACATTGCTGAACTCAATTTCTAGGACAACCCCTCTTCTCATGAACCCCTTCTGTTTTGCACACCATACTCAGTCATCAAATCCTTGGTGAAACCTCTTTCCTTTCCCCTCTTCCTCACCCCTTGGGGTCAGTCTTCCATCCTCTGTGCTCTTCAGATGTGCCTTTAAAACAATCGCTTTAACCAGAAATACTTAAAAAAAACAACAACAACAACAAAACTGCTTTAACCCGGAAACACTTCTGTGTTTATTTTCCAAGGTCAGGACATACTCTCACAGGGCTGCAGTAGAATTGTCATAGTCAGGATTTCTAATTTGGGTACAAATCCATTATCGAATGCACGGTTCATTTAAAAATCACATCCATTATCCCTGTCTTTAACTTTATTGTAACATTTGTCATATGGTTTTACAGATCCGTGTTCACATTCACCTGCCTCCTCTGCTCTCGCAGGCACGCGGTAATCCTGTGGGTTCGGGATTATGGCTTTCATCCCTGGCTCCAAGGAGGAGCCTTGTCAGTTTTTATCCTCTGCGTGTGTGTGTGTGTGTGTGTGTGTGTGTGTATGTGTGTATGTGTGTGCATGCATGTACGTGTTTAATTAGTTCTCAAAGTTACATGGCTTGTCTTTGGTTCCTCTGGTCTTCCCACGTCCTTCCTGTCCGTTCCCCAGATGGGATTTCTTCCTACAGACCTGTGTCTTCTTGCTCTCTCTCTCTCTCTCTCTCTCTCGTTCTCAACCCTTACACTAACTTCATTCCTGAGCCTTCACTTATACTAACTAGCAAATGACTCATGGTGGCTTGCAGTATCCCTCTTCTTAGGGGTAGTTACTGAGGGATAGGAAAAAAACCCCCAAACAAACGCTACACCCCTCCTGTCCTCAAGGACCTCCGTTTCCTGCGTCCTGTGTGGTTTTGTTTCTCGCAGAGGCCGGCTATGTGCCTTGCCTGCCGTCTGTACTAGGTGACCGCTGGTTTGGGGAATGAATGCAGGCCTGCAAAGGTGGTCCCTGAGAGGAAGCGCCCAGGGTGCAACCGCCCCACCGTGGGGCCAGTCGGCCATGTCACCAGTGGCTGGACACGATGTTCCCACCCAGGGTATTCCATTACTTCCCTTTAGCTCACTTAAAGCCAACAGGCCATTCTGAGAAGCAGTTCAGACTAAAAACTTGGACTGCCCGTTTTATGAGGAAAAATCAATCAATCAATCTTAATCAATCACCAAGAGACCAAGGAGAGAAATCGAAAAAAAGATGGAACCACTCCTTCTGAGAGTTGTCACTATTTTAAAATGCCTTTTTTTAAAGAAAGATTTTATTTATTTATTTGAGAGAGAGAGAGAGAAAGCAAGATAGGGAGGGAGGGAGAAGCAGATTCCCCAAGGAGCCGGGAGCCCTATGCCAGACTGGATCCCGGGGCTCCAGCATCATGACCTGAGCCGAAGGCAGTCGCCCAGCCAACTGAGCCACCCAGGCGCCCTAAAATGCCTGACTTTTTAGCTGGCATCATTTATCCTTTAAATGCTTGGAGCTACGTGGGGAGAACATTCTCTAGGATCTGTAGTCATGTTCCCTGCCCTCTGTATGCTTATCACTTCTGCCTTGTGCCTTAGTTAGCTCCTGTGATTCTCTGAGCCTGTCTATTTTCCCATTGTTTTTATGTTTATTTAGTTGCACTATTTAGTTTATTCACTTGCACTGGGATGATAAATCTCCAGGGAACATCAGTGATAGGCGGGACAATGCAAGAAACTTGTAACGGAGTCCTTGGAATACAAGCTTGACCAGGTTTCCAGGTTTTTCCACCTCTGTTGCTTTTGGTCGGTCTCCCCTCAGGTTCTGTGCGCTCTCAAGAAGGAGCTACCCTTCACCTGCTCTCTCACATGTCCAAGCTCTAGACTCTCCCCTGAATCTACATCTTAACCTTTGAACTCCTGAACCAACTCCTGTTCTGGGAGGCTTTCCAGGATGAGGACCTCTTCTTCCCAGTTTGGCCCAAATGACTTGTTCTCAGTGGGAAGCAGACAAAAACCTTGTCTTCTATCCTTTTCTGGGTGTCAGGACCCAAGCATTTCTCAGGCATTTTTAGGGCTTTATAAAAAACCATGTATAGGCAGAAGATTCCAGAGGTTGATGGAGGCTGAAACTCTGCCCAGATCTCACCTTCCTCTGCCTACAGTGATGGGGAGCGAACCCCTTTTGAGCTAGCAGTTAATCCTGCGACAGCTGGTTTTGGACAAATAAGCCTGGGTCACCCAATCCCCTGCAGGGCTCCAGGGGAAAGCCTTCGAGGGCCTGCTCCCTCCGTCCCCGGGATCACTCTGAAATGGGACTGGTTTCTCGGAGATCATTAGTGCTCCTCTGTCATGGCCCCAAGTCAGACCCAGCCCAGCTTATGTTAGGACAGCTTGCGATATTTGTTGGCTCTGTTTTTCTCCCCGAATTATCATCCTGTCTTCCTGAAGTGGAGGAGGAGGAAGAGAAGGTGTGAAAGAGGCCAGGGGAAAAGACTTGGGTGGGAGATCATTGTCCTGCAGGGCCCAGAGCGGAGCTGCTCCCCACCATATCTCCAATCTCCTCGGCACCTCTACCCCCCTGTGGCTGTGGCCCGTTCCCCTGGGGAGGTGGATTTTTCACAATGACTCATCTTGTCCCTGACTTGGGGCTTTTAACACTCTCTTAATTCCGGCCATTGTTCCATTTCTTTTAATGTACCCCAAACAGCCCGTCCTTTGCTTTGGTTCTTTTCACCTTGCTGGTGCTTGTAGATGGAATGATCGTTCTTGATTTATGAGTTAGCTAAGCTCTATAATTATTTCTTCATCTTTACTCATGGCTTCTTCCATCCCTTAATCACTCTTGTTTTTCCATAGACTGTCATTTTCTTTATCCTGGTCTGATAATGAGGCAGCCGCTGCTGCGTCCGGTTCCTGTTCTGAGGACTGGGCGTCTGAAGAGGGCAGCTAATGTGCCAGGACCCGCCTCTGCCCCTTCATGTTATGAATCAGCTCTCCTGACCGTTCAGCACTTAACACTTTCTTGATTTCAGCCCTTGTGTTTACTGAAAGTGCATCAACCACGCAATACCATAGTCCATCTCCCTCTCTCTCTGTCAGTGGATGGAACGGTTTGTTTTTGATCTATGAATGTATTTATTTACAGAGGCTTTCTGAATAAGACTCTTCACCATGTCGATTTTAGATGCTTTTTTGAATTCACCGTTGCTGAGGAAAGGCAGGATCAGACGTTGTGAGGTAGAGGAGTCCACGCTGGATGGAATTTCCGGCAGCCGGGGTTCAAATCCCGACTCAGCCCTCTCCCCCTTCCCAGCTGAGTGGTCTTGGGCAAGTCACTTAACGCTCTTAACTGGCAAGAAGCCTCACTCATCACATGGAACAGCCATCACCCTGGTCGCAAGGGTGGGAGGAAATGGTGTGCAGGAGCCCAGCACGGAGCACGTATCCAGTTCATGCGCATCTTCAGGACACGTGTGAGGCTGTCTCCTTTTCCCGGTGATTCCCAGACTTGTGTAGCTTGTAGACTGGGAAGATCTCAGAATGTATTTCGATGAGCCTAAGTTTGCCCACTTTTTATTTTGCCAAGGACAGTATAAAAAAAAGCAAAAAACACAACTCACCTCCATCTATTTTCACTAACTCTCATAAAAGAATATTTGAAAACAAAAAGTAACAAGGACATGGTTTACGAGTGAGACGTGGAATACATTTGGTGTTACAGAAACCTCTCTGTATCATTCCTGTTTCTCTAACCTCACCAGGGATGCGTGAAAACTCGGTTCACAGATCAGCGTTTGGGAGCTGTCGCGTTCCATGGCTCAGGCTCAGAAGGGTTTTCCAGATTAGAGTTTCCTGCTGTGGAAACAGCACCCTGAGGTGGGGAGGGGGACAGGTGAGTATGAGGGAGCAGCACATCTTCTGGTATGAAGTTTAAGGAAGCGCTGAAGTGTGATTGCCTAGTCCGGGGACCTTGGCACAATGAGAGACACCAGCAGGTGGGAGAAGTGGTTGTTATGATACAAAGTATGCGGGGAGGGGCGGGGCAGAACATTTCATGTCTGAATTCCAAGTAAAATAATGGCTGTATCTGCATTTTGGGTCTTAAAAAAAAAAAACCACAAACAGATGCAAGTAAACAATGATAACTTGCCGCGTCTGGCGGCTGAAATGTGCTTGGACTCACGACGATTTCACTCTGACCCTGTTCCAAATCACTTGTGGGTTTTCTGACACCCCCCCCCCCCACCTCCAGAATACTTTAGGGTTGAAGCATTCCATATCTGGTCAAAGTGCAGAGGTGAATGGTTTTTGAGAAGTTTGAGTTAACTTGGCTGAGCTGGTTTTGCTTAGGGGCGTGTGGAAAAATCCTTGTTCCTTTTCCTAAGAGAAAAAAAAAAACCATACACACACACAGACACAGATATGCATATCATTCGGGGGGTCTTTTTAAAGTTGGGTAAGCTTGGGCGCCTGGGTGGCTCAGTGGGTTAAAGCCTCTGCCTTCAGCGCAGGTCATGATCGCAGGGTCCTGGGATCGAGCCCCACATCAGGCTCTCTGCTCAGCGGGGAGCCTGCTTCCCCCTCTCTCTCTGCCTGCCTCTCTGCCTACTTGTGATCTCTCAAATAAATAAATAAAATCTTAAAAAAAAAAAAAGTTGGGTTAGCTCATGCCCAGGTACCAGATAGAAAACCTTAGCAGACAACATCTGAACTTCAATGACTGACTGATGTCTGGAAGCAGGGGTAGAGAGGGCCCACGGCGTCTCTGTGTCCATGAGGGAGCATGCTGCCCTGTGCTGAGGGCTGCTTCTGACCCCCCAGTACTGCTGACTTTGCAGAATGAAGATCACGGCCACTTACTATGTGCTGGGTGCTCTGCGGGGCGCCTGGTTTGGATCATCTCCTTCAACCCTCACACAACCCTCTGAGCTAGGCATTTTAGAAGGCCCATTTTCCAGATGAGAAAATGGAGGCTTACATAAATGTAGGCAAAGTTGTTCAAAGTTGCAGCAGAGTGGATGAGTGGTAGAGCTGGGATAGAAACGCAGGCCCTCCCGACTGGTGTTTCAGCCACGAGGATGGTTAGCTCCTAAAATCTTTGGTCTGGTGTGAGTGGGAAGAAATGGACTTGAACTGTGCCTTCTGAGATAGCATTTGAGCAAGGAGGCATTGTCCCACCACATACGCACACATACTCTTTAAACTCTCCGAAGAACTCCGAAAGCACATAGCATTTCTCCCCTTCCTTTGAGAAGGCGACCTCGGAAACTCTCTGGATAACTTAGCAGTATTAGCAAAAGCCTTAACGTGATTATGCTCTTTGACCCAGAAACGGCCCCGCTCAGAACTGGTCCTGGAACCAATATGCTCCAGGCTTCTCCAGCCTGTGGGTACAAAGTGGGCGGCGCTCAAGTGTCGCCTCCTCCAGTGGTGGGCGGGGGGGGGGGGGGGGGGGGGGGGGGGGGGGCCGGGGGCTGACCAGCCCCACTGACGTGGCTCCCTCGTTCTCCTCACCCCTCCTCGTCTTCCTCCAAAGCACCCACCTCCGGGTGAAATGACAGCACAGAGCTGTCACGGAAGGGGCGTCCTGTGATAGCTGGGATTTTTCTGTTTTGCCCCTGCTTAATCCCCAGTGACTAATAGAGCGTCTGACTCACTGAAGGCCGCCACAAAGGTTCACGCAGGAGTGAGTGAGCTCGGTTGCATAAATACCTCAGATCTCAAAATTCTGCTTGACTGGGAAGCAGATCTGGGCTCTTACAAATGTCCCAGTCTCCCACCCTGCTAAGGCTCCCCTTCCCATCTCCATAAGTTGGTCCTAGTCATCGCTTACCATCTCCGCCCTTAGGTGGAAGGGGACCCTCAGTCGTGTCCCTAAGACCAGAGTCTCAGATCCTGGTCTCTCTGACAGCCTCTGAGAGCCACTTCTGCTGCATCACTTGGACCTGCTGTCCCCCAGAGCCCCTGGTGCTGTCTCCTCTTTGAGATATCATGTTGCTGCTGTTTGTACCAGGACCAGAGGCTCACTCCTCAGCCGGCAGCCCACCCTAAGTGGCCCTGTGTAAACAAACCTCTGTCCATTTGCACCAGCAGTGAGGCACTCACACTTTTGCCAAGTTTTTTGGGGGGTGTTCTGCGGCAGAGTTGCCGGGGTCCCGACACTTTACAGCGCTTCCTCTACGCCCCAGCAAGTGAACGTGGCACAAGGCATCTCCAGCCTCCAGGCTTGCCAAGCCCACTGCAGGGGGTGCCTCCTCCTCTCCAAGCCCAGCCCCCGGCTGATTTCTTCAGCCTGTGAGATCCCTTCTGTCATCCAGCAGGAAGTCAGGCAGTGAGAAGGGCCCATGGCAGGACCAGAATTAGAGTCTGTGGTTGGTGAAGGGGGTGAGAGGAGAGGCAGAGGCCCCACCCCCTGCCCTGAGGAGGCCCGCCCCAGAGCAGGGGCCTCCCTCCCTGCCTATTCCCTTCAAGGCAGGGTTTTTTCCCAGCAATCTGGACTCAGTTTTGTTGTTTTCTTTAAATCGACTTTATTGAGGTGTAATTTCCATACGGTAAAATGCACCCATTTTAAGTGCACCGTTCAGAGTTCTGACAAAGGTATAAACCCGCGTAACCCGGATCTAGAAAATTTCCATCACCCTAAAAAGTTCCCTTGAGGGAACCCTCCTACACTGTTGGTAGGAATGCAAGCTGGTGCAGCCACTCTGGAAAATAGCATGGAGGTTCCTCAAAAAGTTGAAAATAGAGCTACCCTGTGACCTAGCAATCACACTTCTGGGTATTTATCCCAAAGTTACAAATGTAGTGATCTGAAGGGGCATATGCACCTGAATGTTTATAGCAGCAACGTCCATAATAGCTAAACTATGGAAAGAGCCTAGATGTCCATCAGCAGATGAATGGATAAAAAAAGGTGTGGTGTATAAATACACAATGGAATACCATGCAGCCATCAAAAATCCAAAATCTTGCCATTTGCAACAATGTGAATGGAACTAGAGGCTATTGTGCTAAGTGAAATAAGTCAATCAGAGAAAGACAATTATCATATGATCTCACTGATATGAAGAATTTGAGAAAAATGAAACAAGATGAAACCAGAGAGGGAGACAAACCATAAGAAACTCTTAATCTCAGGAAACAAACCGAGGGATGTTGGAGGGGAGGGGGCAGCAGGGATGGAGTGGTTGGGGGATGGACATTGGGGTATGTACTATGGTGAGTGCTGTGAATTGTGTAAGACTGATGATTCACAGATCTGTACCCCTGAAACAAATAATACATTATATGTTAATAGTAAAAAAAAAAAATTTCCTTTGAGAGCAGCCAATCTCCCCGACCCATCCCACCCTGCCCCAGGTACTAGTTAGTTTTCTATCCGGTTAGTTTTACCTGTTCTAGATTTTCATACAAATGGGACCATATTGGGTGTACTCTTTTCTGACTGGTTTCTTTTACTTAGGATATTTTTGAGATGCTTGTACATTGTTATACACATCAATAGGTCATTTCTTTCCATGGCTCAGTGATATTTCATGGTCTGGATTTACCACAATTTGCTTATATATCCACCTGTTGATGGACACTGGGACTGTTCCAGTTTTGGGCTTTGAATTTTGGGTACTAATATTTTTAGTGGACATGCTTTTTTTTTCTGCACCTGGAATTGCTAGTCATACAGACAATGAACATTTAACTTTATAAAAGCTACCTATTTTCCAAAGCAGTGACACAGGGAGTTTTGGTCAAAATCCTTTCACCGGCTTTATATAAGTTCTGGTTCTGCCTTTTTTTTTTTTTTTTAATAATTCAAATGAAATCATCCAACAGATACACCCATTTATAAATTTTCTAGGATGTTCATTGCAGTCTTGTTTAGGAATTGTTTTTAAAAAATCCTGGAAATGATCCAAGTGTCAAAAACTAGCAGACCGCTGATTCTAGGACTGGGGCAGGAAATACACAAGGTAAGCCAAGGAGCATTTTGTTGGGCCAGAAAGTAAGGATGTGCTCAAAGAAACAAACAAAGACCACACCCACAATGGTCACATTGCGGAGAAGAGGCACAGAAGGAACTGCCCATTGGCTAAAGGTGGAACAAAATAGAGTAGTATTGGATTATAACCCAGAGTATAAAATAACTATCCACAAGTCCATACTGATATTAGTGATTGAATAAGTAAATAAGTGGAGGAGAAGAGACCTATCTGTCATGCAGAAGAATTTCAAATAATTCATGTAGATACTTTGTCCTCAAGGCGGGGCGGCAGACTCCTCGCTCCAGAAATGTGGGCTTCACAGACTGACTTTCTTCCAAAGAGTAAGGCATAGGGAAGGGGGAAAAGGGGAGAGAAACTTGACAGTAGAAAAACACGACAAACCCAACTCCAGCTGGTGGACCAAGGTCAACATCAGTAGTGATGAGTCATGTGGATAGTGTGTACCCTTAGTACAATGGGATGAAAATGGTAGTTTACTTCCATGGTCTTCCTTCTCAAAATATAACCTCAGTTGAATCATGAGAAAAACATCGCATAAATCCCAATTGAGATGCATTCTACAAAGGATCAGATTAGACTTCTCAAGACTGTCAAGATTGTTACAAACAAGGGAAGTCTGAGAACTGTCACAGTCCAGACGAGCCTAAGGAGACATGATGACAAAATGTAATATGGTGTCCTGAATGGGATCCTGTAACAGAAAAAAGATATTACATAAAAACCAAGGAAATCTGAATAAAGTGTGGATAATGATGTTATCAATAGACATTCACTAATTGTAAAAAATTGTTCCATACTAAGGTAAGATGTTAGTAATAAGGGAAACTGTTATTTAATTGAGTGTGAGGAATATGAGAGCTCTCTGTCCTATAAACTATATACTGTGTATATTCACAATTGTCCTGTCAATCTAAAACCATTCAAAAATAAAAAGTTTGGGGCACCTGGGTGGCTCAGTGGGTTAAGCCTCTGCCTTCAGCTCAGGTCATGATCTCAGAGTCCTGGGATCGAGCCCCATGTCAGGCTTTCTGCTCAGCAGGGAGCCTGCTCACCCCTCTCTCTGCTCTGCCTACTTGTGGTCTCTCTCTGTGTGTCAAATAAATAAATAAAATCTTAAAAAAAATAAGAAGTTTATTTAACCTACCCTGCCCCAAATAGCAGACTACTTAAATAAATTATAGTAGTTTCATAAACTGGAGCATATGACAGCTTTTAACATAGATGCAATAGATAATTATGTGTAGATATAGAAAGATATTTTCAAAACGTGGGAATGGGGAAAAAAGTCAGGACCAGAATAGTATGGATGTCATAATCCCATTACAAAATACATATGTATATGGGAACAGTGGAGAGCGCTAAGTCAACCCTTAAGAGAAATTATCTCTAGATGGTAGCATTTCCAGTTGTTTACTTTTTTTTTTTGCTTACTTATATTTTCTCATTTGTCCATGATAGCTCAGTGTAAAAATATGATGCAATAGGCAGAATTCAAGATGACCTCCAATGACCCTTGTGTAATTTCTTTCTCCTGAGTGTGGGTGGGTTGGGTGAATATAATGGCCACCACTCCTTTGAGAGATTAGATTATATGGCAAAGGTGAGGGGATTTTTTGCAGTTGTAATTCAAATCCTTAACCTGTGACTTTGATTTAATCAAATGGAAGCTCATCTTGGGTGGGCCTGAACTAAGCAGGTGAGGCATTTAAAGTGTCTTGGACCATCTCTGAGACCAGAGAAGATCCTACTGATCTTGAAGAAGCAGGTGCAAGGAACTGAATTCTTCCAATAACCACAAGCTTGGAAGAAGACCCTGAATTTCAGATGAGATCCCAGCCCTGGCTACATTGCACCCCTTTGAGCCCCTGAGCAAAGCACCCAGCGAAGCCATACCCAGACTCCTGACCCACAGAAACTTCAAGATCATAAATGGGTGTTGTGATAGTTTGTCGTGCAGCAATAGAAAATCAATAGAGATGGTAATGAACAACAAAACATGAAGAAAAAGGCAACTTAGGACAAATAGAATAAGATAGTTTCACTTCCAAACGAACAAAAAATGCCATTTTTATCCGGCTTTTTGGACCCGTTTTTTGGGCTCTTGCCACTCACTTTTCATGGTTTCTAACTCCGAAGTCTTTCAAACGATGTAGGCAAAGTTGTTTGTATTTCATGACAATGGATTTATCTTACCAAATGTGATGGATAACAGGACAAATAGTCTTAAACCGTACCTCGCTGTCATCCAGTAAACTCAAGTGAACAGGAAATAACCCTGCTGTGAAAAATGAAGGCAGAGAAAGCTGTTTGGAAGTCTGCTCCCCCCCCCCAAAATGAAAAAATAAACCTTCTGTTTTTTTTTTAATAATACAAAATCATTATTTTAAAAATCTAAGCATACAAACAAAATGGAAGGACATGCTTCCAGGAAAGTCAGTTTCAAGATTTAGAACTCACTGAGAGGAGGACAGTGTGTGAGGAACGTTAGTTTGTGTATGTGAGGATGGAGAAGTGGTGCAAGTCCCTCATGGATGCCGAACTCGTGACCCAGAGATCAAGACCTGAGGTGAAATCAAGAGTCATGACGCTTAACTGGCCGAGCCACCCTGGCGCCCCCACACAAGTGGTTTTATGGCCCAGATGCTGCCTTGTTTGTTAAGTAACAAATGGGAGATGGGAGTTTGAGAAAAATGAAGTGGGAAGCAGGTGGTCCTGGAAGCCTCCTCTCACCAGGGTCGACATTCATTCGGGTTTTCCCACGTTTGGGGCAGGCTTGCCCAGCAGGCTGGGGGACCCATCCAGGCTGGGAGGATGCCGTCATTGGAGACATCAACTACTCAAGTGTCCTTTGGATTGTAGAAGGAGCAGAAGAGGAAGCTATCTTTGAGGTGTGATTTAAAAGGTGTTGATAAAACTCCAGCCCCCAAATTACTTCAATGACTCAGTTTCCCTGTGCTCTCACTCACCATTAAAAGATTCATCTCTGGGGGGATGTTGAAGGCCTTTCTCTTTTCAAGAAGCCCTTCATATATCAGATACCCATGGGAGACATAATAGGGGGATGACCCTTCAGAAAAGACTGGATGGAACCAGTAGATAGTAAGAGAAAGGTGGAAAGGGGAAAAGAAAGACATAAGTGGTCCAATTTCTGGAAAAGGTGACAGAGCGACAGCCTTTACATCTTCCATTTGGTATACGTAGAAGACACAACGTGTGGTCGCGCCACGCTCCTGTATCTGCCTCAGACATTGCTAATGGACCGTGATGCACTTGCCCACTGGCCTTCAGCATCCTTTCCAACACTGCTCAAGGTGCCTTTACCAGTCAGCTGAGGCAGGCTGGTGAGGGGAAGCCTCCCTGTCATGAAACCAGGTCCCTGGCAAGCCGTGGCTGCTTGGGATGAGCACTTGGAGAGGTAATTTTGAAATGTGGGACAGTAAATGAGCTTTTGGGCCCCGAGGTCTAGTGTTAAGATAACGTTAGTGACCACCTGAATGGTGCTCATGATACAATATCATCTCATTTGGGGTGCCTGGGTGGCTCAGTCGGTTGAGTGGCAGACTCTTGATTTGGTTCAGGTCACGATCTCAGGGTCGTGGGATCGAGCCCCATTGTCAGGCTCTGCGCTCAGCGGGGAGTCTGCTTGAAGTCCTCTCTCTCCCTCTCCCTCTGCTCCTTTCCCTGCTGATGTGCGTTCTTTCTCTCTCTCAAATAAATAAATCTTATGAAAACCCAACAATATGATCTTATTGAATCTTACAAAATTCAGTGAGTATTCCCATTAAACATATAAGAAAAGGCTTCAGGTAGTATACGATGGTCCTGGGATCACCATCTGAGGCTTTTTACACCTCGAGCTTGTATTCTTTCCACCCCGCCCCCCAAGAGCCTGGCTCAGTCACAGCTGTCACAGATTAATTAATGGGGGTCATGGTAGAATAACAGTATAGGAGTAAACAACATGGCTTTGCCCCCATCAGCTCCTCCCTGGATACAACCCAGATAAAACTCATCACCGATAATCTATCCTCATCTTTCTGAACGCCATGAGCCTGAAAACACTGAAACTTAAACAATTCATGAAACACATTTTTGTTTTAAAAATGCACACCATTCTTGGGACACCTGGGTGGCTCAGTTAGTTAAGCGTCTACCTTCAGCTTAGGTCATGATCCCAGAGTCCTGGGATCGAGTCCTGCATTGGGCTTCCTGCTTGGTGGGGAACCTGCTTCTCCCTCTGTGTGCCACTCCTCCTGCTTATGCTCTTTCTCTGACAAGTAAATAAATAAAATCTTTAAAAAAATGCAAACCATTTCAAAGTAAAAGTAAGTCTTCCTTCACCCATCCTTACTAACCCTAAAACACTTTTTAAGTTCATCGTTAACAGTTTGCCAGACATGCTCCCAGACATTTTTTCTATGCATTTATACACATATAAATCTAAATGTTCAATATACAGGGTTTTGAACATATACCAATTGTATTTTATTATATATATTGTTCTATGACTTATTTTTTCACTTCACAGTATCTTGGAGAGCTTTCCATTTAAGTGTATATAAATTTACTTTATTCTTTTAAACTGCTACCCGGTATTCAATAGTATGTGGCATTGTTTTCTTACCACCAAAGGACATTTATGGTATTAACAGTTTTTCAGTTTTATACACGGTCCTGCAGTGAAGAATATTGTAATCACAGCCTCTTGCACATGACTGAGTATCTCCCCGGGATTAGATACCTAGAATTGAAATTGCTGGGTTAAAGAGTGTGTATCACTTATATTTCGAAAGATACTGCCAAGACAACCCAAAAAGTTGGTACCTTTACATTTCTACAAGATGTGAGATTAACCCTTCCCCCTATCCTTGCCCACCCTGGATATTATTAATCTTGAAAATCCTAGCCATCTGGTGGGTAAACAGTGATATCTTATTGTTTTCATTTGTATCTCCTGATTATTGTGAGATTGAACAATAAACTTTTTTTTTAAGTTAATCTCAATAAATCTCTCAGAAATTGTTGATGATCTCTCCCTAAAATTCTCCCTTTCCTTGGTTTCTGTGACCGTCCACAGAAGACAGTCCTGGCTTTGCTTCTACGCCTCTGGTCACTCTCAGTCTCCATCCCTAACTCTTCCCTTTCCACCTGGCTTTAAATATTGATGTTCCTCAAGGCTCGGTCTCTCACCCGCCATCCTCCCAGCACCCAGATCTCTCAATCTATATCCTTTCCCCAGAATATATCATCCAGGCCCATTCAGACTTCAGATATTGCCTGAACATCCATGGCTCTCAAATTTTACCTCCATCCTCTCCTCTCCTCTTGCTCTGACCTGTCTATTTCACATCTTTCCTTGGATAGGTCAAGAGCATGTTAAATCACCATTCCAAAACTGAGCTCAAGATTTTATTCCCCCAAACCCATCCTTCTCTAGGACTCCCAACTCATGGATGATCTACCAGCTTCTGGTTGCCCCAAAAGAACTGTAGGAGTCTTCCTTGATGATTTCCTTGTCAACGATTCTGGAATCCAATCTGGTCCAAGTCCTTTTGGCTTTATGTTCTAAATATCTCTGGAAAGTGTCCATTTCTTTCCATTTCCACCGGCTCCATCTCCCTAGATCTTTGGTGATGTTTTCCTCACTGGCTGAATCTATGCTTGACCGTGGCCACCGTGTGCTCTACAATATGACCAAAGGGATTTCCAAAAGGCAAATCTGATCACGTCATTCTGTTATACAAAGATATCACCACAAACTTGCTAAACACAAAATTGTTTATAATTGTTGAAAGGAAGAAAGGTAGAAAAAAGCAAGGAAAAAATAACCTAAAATATTCAACAATAACAGTTGGTTAACCACATTTAGTTCATCCATTTGATGGGACAATATGCAGTTGTAAAAAAACAAGTACAGTTCTAGCAAATGTTAAGTATCAGATAATTGCTGTTATTTAAAATTTAGAGCAGTGTTGCCCAATAGAAATATAATGTGAGCCTCATGTAGAATTTAAATTTTTCTAATATCCACATAGAAAAGTAAAAAGGAACAGATGAAGTTAATTTTAATAATATATTCTATTTAATCCAATATATGAAAATATTTTCATTTCAGCATGTAATTAATACAGAAATCATTAATGGGGTATTTTACATTATTTTTTCACACTCTTTGAACTCTAGTGTATTTTACACTTACCACAGGTCTCAATTCAGACACTAAATTTTCATCAGAAATACTGATCTCTAAAGATTTAGATTTCATGAAATTTATAGTTAAAGAGTAGGTTTACATACCCACATTATTCCAAACATAAGCAAAAGTTTTCCAGTAACTGAATAGAGGACCAGTTTTAAAATATAAATGTAAGTTAATCTAAATTAAATTAAATTAGAAGTGTAGTTCCTCAGTTGCAATAACCACATTTTTAGTGCTCAGTTGCCACACACGGCCGGTGGCTACTGTATTAGGTAACAGGCTATAGAATGAGGGAGAGATCGCAAGTTCCCTAATTCATTTATAAGCTTTGCAAATTTTATTATAAAAATACTTCAAAGGATAAAAAATACAATAGCCCAAGCTCTCTTGGGAATAAATGCTAAATAAAATATTAGCAAATTGAATCAAGCCATATTTTAAAAATCCTCATAGCCAAATAGGGTATATTTAAGGAATGCAAGAATGGTTCCTCCTTGGCATTTTTTTTTTTTTTTTTTGCACAAATGATCCATTCACAATCGGTGTAAAAAATAAAATACTTACAAGTAAACTTAACAAAAATGGATATTTCATAAGAAACTGTAAAACCTTGCTAAAGGACATGAAAGGAGACTTGAAAAATAGAGGCACACTCCATGATCCTGGGAGGAAAGACTAAATATTGGTAAAGATCTGAAGTCTTCCAAAATTAATCTGTAATTTTATTTAATTGATTAATTTTTTAAATCTGTAATTCTGATGTAATTTCAACCCAAACACCATAAGATAACATATGTTGGAGGTGGGGGAGATGGCTAGTTCATTTTAAAAGAATTTTGGGGGTGGGAAGGGCCTTTGGTAATATGGTAGTAAGTCCCAAGTCATGGAGGAAATGATTGACAGGTTTGACTATTTTGGCAGACACTACTGGTTACCAGCGAGATGTAAATAAAAATCTGCTAGGGATTACTGGGAAAGAGTTTCCTTCCTGATGAGATAACAGATCTGTGAGATGAAAAAAAAATTTTGTCCTCATCCTCTGCCTTGCTAATTAGACTATGAGACATAAGATTTGAAGATGTCACAGCCTTCTCATCTTATGAGGGGAGACCCTGCCAGCACATTATAGCTGGCAAATCTGAGGGACATCCATAAAGAGACGGATGAGACCTCTGAACCCCCACACTGATTCTGGGACCATGTACCCTTGGATCTCAGGTTAATTAAATAGTTAATATTTTCTGGCTTAAACCCCTGTTACTTGACTTTCTGTTACCTTGGGCTGATACAAATATATAAAAGCAAAAACTCTCCATGACAGGGGCACCTGGGTGGCTCAGTGGGTTAAAGCCTCTGCCTTTGGCTCAGGTCATGATCTCAGGGTCCTGGGATCGAGCCCCGCATCGGGCTCTCTGCTCAGTGGGGAGCCTGCTTCCTCCCTTCTCTCTCGCTGCCTACTTGTGATCTGTCAAATAAATAAAATCTTAAAAAAAAAAAAAAACCCTCTCCATGACAAAAGACACAATGAACTAAGTAAGAAAAAATAATTTCAACATAGGTGTTCAGGTTAATATCCTTAATATATTAAAGACTTTTACTAACGAATATAGGGAAGAAAAAGAGAGAAAGAGAGAGAGAATACTTCAGTGAAAGAAAATGGACAAAGAACATAAACAGAGTTCATAAATTAAATTATATGACAAATAGAGAGATAAAAACATGCTCAGCCTCACCAATAATCAAAGACTTACAGATTGAAACCACAGTAAAATATCATTTTCGGCCGTCCTATCGGCAAAGATAAAAAGGAGTGAAAATGGCCAATGCAGGAGACAGTGTGAACAGTCATCCTAACTCATACATGTTAGTGAAATGGAAATTGGTACAACTTTCTGTAGAGCAATTTGTTAATATGAATCAAATTTAAAAAGATGTATGCTATTTTTTGAAATTATTTTTATTAACATTAATATATTATTTGCCCCAGGGGTACAGGTCTATGAATCGTCAGGCTTACACACTTCCCAGCACTCACCATAGCCCATACCCTCCCAATGTCCATAACCCATCCCTACCTCTCCACCCCCAGCAACCCTGTTTGTTTTGTGAGATTGAGAGTCTCTTATGGTTTGTCTCCTTCCCATCCCATCTTGTTTCATTCTTTCCTTCCCTACCCCCCAGCCTCCCCACCCTGCCTCTCAAGATGTATTCTATTTTTCACAGTAATTTTCCTTTTAGGAGTTTTTTCAAAGGGAACAATCAGCCATGTAGCAAAGAAATGTATACAGTGATGTTTAGTAGTAACAGTAAGTAATAGGAAAATAATAGTTAAAGAAATTGGGACTCACTCACATTTCCAACAATAGGTGATTAAATAACTTCTGACATTCATTCAACGGAATGAATTCAAGGTAAACATGAAGAAAGATGGTTCAGTATATGTATTGGCATGGAAGACACTCGTGATCTATTGATCGGCGGTAAAAAGCAGGTTACAAAACACGATGTATTATGATTCTGTTTATGTAAATGTGTGTTTATATATACATGAACACTTGAAGGATTTATTTTTTAGTAACAGTGGCTATCTTTAGGAAGTGGAATTAGGAGGTAAACTTTATTTTTCTGTATTGGATGAATATTTTATACATCAGAAAAACAAATTGGATTCCAGTTTAGGAAATAAAATGTTTCCAGAATAATACTCAGGGATGTGCAAAGACATATATGACATATTGCTAAGTGGTAAAAGAGAATACAAGTCAATGCTGTAGTAAGGAGTTATTTTAAGTGTGGGGCTAATTTAATTGACAATTATCTGGAAGGTTATACACCACAGTGTTAACAGTGATTATCTCTTGGGGTGTGCGGTGGAAATTTGAATGATTTTTATTTTATTGGTTATACTTCCCTTTTAAAAATATTTTTTAGAGATATTTGTATTACTTCTACAGAAAAACATTACTTTGGGGCACCTGGGTGGCTCAGTCGTTAAGTGTCTGCCTTCAGCTCAGGTCACTATCCCAGGGTCCCGGGATGGAGCCTGCATCAGGCTCCCTGCTTGGCGGGAAGCCTGCTTCTCCCTCTCCCACTCCCCTTGTTTGTGTTCCCTCTCTCACTGTGTCTCTCTCTGTCAAATAAATAAATCCTAAAAAAAAAAAAAAGAAGAAGAAAAACATTACTCTTGAACAACAAAGGAATAAAAGAAGGAAGGAAGGAGAGGGGGAAGGAGGGATGGCAAACCAAGGCGAACTTGAACCCAGCCCTCTTGGAGGACAGCTAGGATCCTGAGAAGCCTACAAGATGTGTGTTGATTTGATGACATTACAAACAAACCCTGACATTTATTTAATTTTTTTCTTTTGTCGTGCCACAAAGAATTTGAGGCAGCTCAAAAGAAAAGATACGATAAATCAGAAAATTGCAAAGAAAAAGATACGAGGCTCAAGGAAAATAACGACATGCTGGAACGACAGGATGGAGGAAAGCACGCTTTGGGGCCATACACACTTAGGAAAGGTGAGCTCCCTCCTCCATTCTACTGTCCTTGGGGTCCTCTGTTTGCCCGGATGGAGACTTGTAACAGCTGGGCATCCGTACAGAGTGAGCTCACGAAGAGGATAGTGCTGTAGGTACACTGCCCAGCCCCTGATGACCCCTTTTGACCCCTTTACTTCTATGCCATAAAGGAGCTGGCAGTCTTGCAATTAATGGTGCTGGGGTGAACCTCTGGCCCATGGGAAGCAGGGCAGAATCTCTCTCCCAGACTTTCAGAATTGGGCCTGAGAGCTGGCCACTGGGGGTGGCTACCCAGAGCAGAGCGCACCCCTTAGTTGGGGCCTTGGAGCTCATTTCTATTTTGTAAGGCTCCTGGTACATTAAGAAATAAAGAAACAAGGTTACAAAAACGATGGTATATTTTTTAATGTTTATATTGGACAAATTAGTGCTTTGATCCCAAAAAATAGAGTGCCACGCATATGTTCTGTTCACAAGATAATTACAGGATTTATTAAAAATATTAATTCATGGTGCACTACAGGCGGTGTGGTCCAGAGCCAAAAGGGCCTGCGCCAACCTCCTGCTCCCCTCCCGCCATGTGCCCCTGAGGCTGTGAACTCGGGGATGAGCTGGCAGCCAGCAGACGTGGGGAGCTGCTTCTCCTGCTTCTCTCCCCTTTCCAGGGCTCAGTTCCAGGTCCTTCTGAGGCCCACGGACCTGGCCCCAGGAGACACCTTCATATCCTTCCAATGAGGTCCCTGCCCCTCCTTCACCGAACTCCGCTTGACGTGGATTTCTACCACCAGCCACCAAAAGAACTTTGCCAGAAACAACTTGCAGAAATCCCGGATTCTTATTTTTTCACAGGAGGTGTGTTTTGTTTTGTTTTGTTTTGTTTTGCTTCCCTTGCATCGATATCCCCTCCCAGGGAGAAAGGGGATTTTCAGCTTCCGTGCCCCTCGTCTGCAGCGAGTTCATGCATTTTCTCCCAAGGTGGAGGAGGATTGTTTAAAAGATGCTGAGTGGCAGGGAGAAGAATGTCACCTCAACATCCCTCCGCCAAGCCGGGAGAGGTTTGGCTGAGTCTCAAGGACGTAGGTTCAGACAAGGGCGGGCCAGGCTGCCTTACTGAGAGCCAGAGTCGTTTTCCCAATGCTGGAGAATGCTGGGGAACCTTGGGGTCCTGCTTCAAGCCCTCTCCTGGACTGGGTGGGTCCTAAAACTGGCTTCTGAGTGGGGAAGACAGCGAGGTGACAGCCCCTCTCAGGGGCTGCTTGGCTAACTCTATTCCGTGGAAAGATAGAACAGTGGAAGCTGGTTGCATTCATCCATATTATTTCCCTCGTGGTTCTTACGGTGCCTAGCAGCGAGCCTTCCATAAAGCAGATACGCCGCAGCTGTTTGTGGTCCCCAGGACTGTGGCAACGGAAAGCTTGTGTCCTTTGCTCTTAGCCCAGGCAGTTGCGGGAAAATATTCCAGGACTCTCCTCCCCTCCTGTTGCAAACGGGAATCCATTCAGTTAGCCAACAAGTATTTCCTGAGCACCTACTTCATGTGAGGCTCTGTCCAGGTGCTGGGAACCCAAGGGGGATGAGAGATAGCCGTGGCCCCTTCTCTCCTAGAACACACATCTTTACATTCCACCTTTTACCACCTACCCATCTCCTGCATATATATAACAGAAAAGCACACAAACAAGAGTGAATCGTATCTTCTTTCCCTTGACTCACCAAAGAACACCAACCATATCATTCTGGACAGAGAGAGAGAGAAAGGGAGAGAAAGCTCTCCTTCTACTTGCCAGAGAGAAAACTCCCAGTTTTGTGGTAGTCTCCCAGAACAAGGGGCCCATTTTTGTCATTCCTTGTTCAAAAGTCCCGTGTCCCCCACTCAGTGCACGCACAAACATACATATGTTCCCCGCCCAGTTTACATTCATCCCATGTACAGCTGGAGAGCGCTGAGGTCTGCCTCCCACATGATACAGAACGGATTGGCAGCTGGGACTGAAGGCGATAGAAATAAGCTATTGATCAAGGGTTATAGAAGTACAGCCACTGGGATCCCGTGATGCTTGTGAGCTGAGGGCAGCAGGAAAGTGTTACACAAATGCAATAACATTTATAACCCCAGGGCAAGTGCTTTTTACATGAAAATAAAAAGCTGATCCTCTGTTTAATTCTTTCCCCCTCCTTGGGCCATCCTGGCCAAGTGCAAGGACAGGAGCTAAGCAGGGTCCCTCTGGATGTGCTGGCCTCTTGCTCTCTGGGTAAGTGACAAGTGACAGGATCTATTTCCCCCTGGCTGGTGCCTTCTGGTGGTGTGGGGAGTACCTGCACTGTTTAAGCTGCTCTGGCAGGAGGGAAGAAGTAGCCATGTCCTGCCATCCTGAGGGGCCCAGTCATGCCTCGGCACCCCCCGGGTCTTCCTTGGTCAGCTCTGTGGATGTTGACTGGTTCTGTTGGGAGCTGAACTTTTCACTTGAATGGATGCTAGAAATCGCTCTTTCGAGCTTCATTCTGTGACATTTGTAAAAAGAAACCCTATTCTGGAGAGAAATAAATGGAGAGGAGAGACGGCTCTGGAGGTCCTAGAAAGAAGTAAGCGAGGGCTGATGACTGAACTTGAGGATCCCAGCTTTTTCTTCCCAAACTCACCAGACCACTGCTTTCTAACATGTGTTCCACAGGATTGTCAGTCCTATAAGTTCTCCATAAAAAATGGGACTTTCTGGTCAATAATTGGGAAAACGCTTCCTCTTGGAGGTTTCCTATTGTATCTTTGGAGATTTCTTGTTGCATCTTTGCGAATTAAAGTCTCTGAAAAGGGGGGCCTGGGTGGCTCAGTGGGTTAAAGCCTCTGCCTTCAGCTCAGGTCATGATCCCAGGGTCCTGGGATTGAGCCTCTGCTCAGCAGGGAGCCTGCTTCCCTCTCTCTCTCTGCCTGCCTCTCTGCCTACCTGTGATCTCTGTCTTTCAAATAAATAAATAAAATCTTTAGAAAAAATAAATAAATAAAGGCTCTGAAAAGTCCTGCAGTAAAGGAACAGTGTAAGTTTGCTTGAACAGCATCTCCCAGATTTACTTGACTGCCAAACCGTCCCTCCACTTAGAATTTCTTTCATCTTTTCCTTTTATTACTTAATGCCTACTAACAACACATTTTTGGGAAAATGCTGTCAAGCAAGGTACTTAGAAGGATATGATATATTGCCTGCCCTGTATTGTATGCCTACCATGTGCAGAGTACTTGACATGAATTGTTTCTCACCACCAAAACAACTTGGCAAGTGTTATTATCCCTATTTCACAGGTGAGAAAAACCAGGTTGAGCATGGATACATAACCTGTCCACGGCCCCTCGACTAAGTAGTGGCTTTGCCAAGAGTCTCACATAGGCTGTTCTGATTCCAAACTCCACATTTTCCGTTATACCATGTGTCTCCCTACGTGGAATAGAGACTTCTCTTTTTTCCAAAGCAAAGTTAAGTTGCTCTTTTTGGGAGACCCTTGTCCCAGAATCCATTCATTTTTCTTTAAGCCTTGCCTGATTCATCTTTTAGCCTGGCACTAGCCGGTATCGCCTTCTCTGTGGCTCTTGGGGATTCCCATTAGAAAGCAGAGCCTTAATCTAAGTAGCCATGGGCAGGAGTCCCAGTTGTGCCATTTACTATTTATGTGACTTTAGGCAATTTACCTAACCCCTCTATACCTCAGTTTTCTTATCTATAAAATTCTAAGTATGCACAGAACATCTGGCCCGGAATGCTTGGTAAATGGCAGCTATTAAGTTTACTGCTAATAATCAAGAGCAAGGGGTGCCTCGGTGGCTCAATTGGTTAAGCAACTGCCTTCAGCTGAGGTCATGATCCTAGAATCCTGGAATTGAGTCCCGCTCAGGCTCCCTGCTCGACAGGGAGTTTGTTTCTCCCTCGGACCCTCGCCCTTCTCATGCTCTCTCTCTCTCAAATAAATAAATAAAATCTAAAAAAAAAAAAATAACCAAGTGCAAGACTTTGTCGGGGGGGGGTGAAGAAAAGCTTATTAGGAAAATTTTAGGGGTCCCTGTTTTAATCCCCCAACTATTCTGGTGTGATAAGAGACAGACATTTTTGTGTTGAAGATGAAAAAACTGCAACCCGGTAAGCCAGTGACTTTTTCAAGTGTATGGGTACCGAATAGCAGAACTGGGACCTGGGCTCCCAGTTCCCAGAAATTTAAGACACCCGGATGTGTCAAACAGCTAAATGCCCCTGAGAAGGCAGAGACATTTAGATTTAAGGCTTTGGGAGCTATTTCCAGCTCAAGTCCAATTAGCAATGAGGATAAAATGTCTCTGGAATTGTTAAGTTTGGTAAAACTAAATATAAGAAACTTTAATTTTAAAAATTAGACCCACAATTAGATTGGAAGTAGGGTGTACTTGTCTTACCCACTATATCATAATTTGCTTGTTTGTTTGCTTTTTCTGGTTGAATACAATTACTCAGGCCAAACCATTTTCTCTTTTAAAACGACATTTTTGTAAATTGACTGAGGTTCTGATAACAGACAAACCTAAGATCTCTGTGTTAATGTTGTCATACTCTCGGTTGGTTTTGCTCTCTGATCTTTTTGGTTTTGCCTGGGCTGCTGAGGCGAGGACACTCCAGGATGAAATGAGCTGTCTTTAGGCACAGTTAGTCACAAAGCTTACGTTGGAGCATTTCAACTTGGAATGGGTCTGTTCCCATCAACCCACTGATGTTTATCAAAGGAAATGTAATATTCATCCATATTGGAATTGGAATGAGTTTTTCTTTTCTATTAGATGAACAGTGACAACACAATGTACTTGGAAAAATAATAAGTTTGAGCCTTTGCTAATTGAGGAAGTAGTATTAAAATAAAGTGTGTGGTTCTGAGACCCATGCCTTATACTTTCGGGGAGTCAAAAGTCCCCTAGTGGCTACTGGAAAATGCTTCTTGTTTTCTTAATTCTCACTCTCAATATATGAGGAAAACACAGTGTTCAGGTCCCAGCTTCTCTGTGTTAGTTCCATAGCTACCAACAATTCTTAGCCCAAAGTCCATAACCCACTGCTACCCCTAATTGTATCCAGTAACTCAGATGCCAGGATGGTAGAAGTGGAGTTATTTTAAACTTAATTAATTCCTCTTTCTTTCACTTACAGCACCCGTTTTCAGTAAACTCAAATCTTTTGCAACTTCTATCTAATTGGTTCTCTCCAGGCAAAGAGGGAAATGAGCATTATGGCATGTCCATTTCACAGATGGGAACACAGACTGTACCCAAAAGCTGTAAACAACCTTTCTCCCATCTCATAGTGCAGAAGAGATCTGGCTCGTCGATGTAACAAAGTGTAAAGCATCAGTGATCAACCTCTGTTTAGCCCTCACTCTATCTATAGAAATAACTAGAAATTGAGTCTAGTGTTTTTGAGTTCTGAGAGCCTTCAAACCATTTACTATTTTAGTAGATCTCTGAACACTTCCACCTATGGGAAAACCATATCCCATTTTAGAGGTGAAGCTAAAAGGAAAGGAAATTGGCCGGACTTAAAAGGAGGGAACTCTCAGGCCTTCTGCCTTTCTGTTCCCACCACTTTAGGGTGTGGTTCTCCATGGGTTCTAGCGTGGATGCACCCAGCTGATTAGCAACACTAATGGGTGTCAGGTTCATCCAAAGAGCATGACCTCAGTATGTAAATTATTCAGCAATGAGGTTGATGTGACTATTTATAGGTCATAAATCAGTTATAAACTCAGAAATATGAGAACAGGTCCCTAAATAGAGAGGCACTTGTTACCTATCCAGGGCTTAATTTAAATATGCAGGGCTGAAGCCAGGCAAATTTCAAATCTGATACCCTTTGAATTGGGCTTTGGGAGAAGTGGATAGAGTAGGTGTTACTTATAACAAGAAACGAGGGCCAAGCCCAGGTGTGACAAGATGGATCTCTATCTTGAGCAAGTCCCAAACATTTGGTGATGGCTGCCTGATGCCCTAGGGGGAGGAGGGATCCGAGGCCAAGTTCAGGCTCTGGGAAACCCACCGGTCACGGGCGGCTATCCCTAGCTTGGTTACTTCATCCCCTTTACTCATTTGTGACAGATGTTTCATGAAAGTGAGGACACTGGGTCACACTTGTTCACCAAAATTGTCCCGCTGAATCTTATTTATTGATTCATTCCCTGTAACTGGTCAAGAAAGACGAAAGCAAATTGCTTCCTTTTAAAGACGAGTAGAGCATTGTAGGCCTTTTTCCAGACTGAGATGATGAAGAGGAAATAAGGACATTTTAAGGTCCAGCTGTGACCGGTTAGGTTGCTGGCTGGATTTGGGGCATCTCCTTGTCGTCATCGTCCGGAGGGGAGGTTTCCCTGCCACATCTAGCTCCTGGGACTCTGTTCACCTCTTTCTCTCATTCAAGATCCAAGTCGATCCGAGTGCACAATTACATCTTATTTCAGTGTGAAGGAATGCCAGGCCTGACAATATACGCTTGAGGTCACTCCTAAGCTATAAGTAGCTCCAGTCTTAGCCTGGATAAAGTCCTAAACGAGTCCCTTCCTTCGGTGCACGGGCCTTTCAAGGCTCTGACCCCTGGGATTATGATACCTATGGCTGCTTCTTCTCTCGTTCCTCTCTCTAGACTCACATCAAACAAACAATCACTCCTAGACCTTACTCTGGTCTCTGAAAAAATCAGGTCATGTCCTGTTTGGATGCCAGGCACACGCCTGTGGCTTTCTGTTCAGAACTGCACTATCTTTACAGTCCCTTGGCTCATCACCCTGCCTGCTGCCTCTGGGTACTCTGCTTTTCCTAGGCTTCATTCTCTAGCACTTGCTGGTCCCGGGGCTCAGTGACAGCACTCCTTAGCTGGTCTGATTCAGCTCCTCTTCAGTGCAAAATCTCCCCCTTTTCTAAAAGAATTCTTGCTATCGCCATAAATTCCTTCCTATTGTCCCTTGGAAAATCATCCTAAAATGGAAAATCATTTACATGTATGAAGAGTGTGTGTGTCAGAACTCATCCAAACTTCTGCAAGCATTATTTCATTTATTCCTAATAACAATGTTGTTACCATCCCCATTTAATAGATAAGAAGACCGAGGCCCTTGAAGTTAATCATCTAGAATCTTGTATCAAGCGGTAGATGGTGAAATGACCTTGGCAATCTGATTCTAATTTATCATTTTGTAGTATTGCCTTCTGACAATTCAGAATCACATTTGCATAGGAAAGACAGTTACTGTCTTGTCTGAGAAATCACCACTGTTTTCTTTCAGATTCATAGTAACCTTTTTGGGACTCCTGGGTGGCTCAGTCAGTTAAGCATTAGAATCTTGGTTTCAGCTCAGGTCATGCTCTCATGGGTTATGAGATCCAGCTCTGTACCTGGGCTCTGTGCTCAGTGGGGATCTGCTTGAAAATTCTCTCCCTCTGCCCTTACCCCGCTTTCTCTTTCTCTCTCTCTAATAAATAAATAAATCTTTATAAAAACTAATGCAGAGTAACCTTTTTTTTAAAACCCCTAATGATAAAAGACATGTTTATTACAGGATTCTCTAACCTTTAAAAACACCCAATGATTACATAAGTGTGTTTGCTTTGTGAAAATTTACTTATTTGTACAACTTGTGATTTGTGCACTTCTCTGTATGAGTGTTATACTTTAATTAAAAAGTTTATATAAAATAGGGGCAGGACACCTGTTTGACGTACATTGTGTCTTCAGTTAAGGTCATGATCCCAGGGTTTTGGGGTCTAGTCCTGTATCAGGCTCCTGCCAGGAGCCTGCTTCTCCCTCTACCTACCACCCCCTTGCTTGTGTGCTCTCTCTCTGACAAATAAATAAATAAAATCCTAAAAAAAAAAAAAAAAAAAAAGACAGGTGCCTGGGTAGCTCAGTCAGTTAAGTGTCTTCCTCCGGCTTAGGTAATGATCTCAGGGTACTGGGATTGAGCCCCCACCGGGCTCCCTGCTCAGTGCGGAGTCTGTTTCCACCCTCTCCCTTTGCCCCCTCCCTGCTCACCCTGTCTCTCTCAACTAAATAAATAAAATCTTTTTTAAAAAGTTTATATAAAAAATACCCTTTATTTTTATTTAAACCTTATATAGGGTTTGTATAAAAGTTACTCTTTATTTATATTTATAAAATCCCTTTATTTATATTTAAACTTAGGAAACACCTCCGGCTACCCTTTTAGAACTGCAGTGCAGTTTGTTAACAATTTGGGGGAAGGTACAACAGCATCTAGTCAGGCTCAAATGTTCAGGAGTGGACGTACATTGTGCAAGTTGGGCCTGCAATGTCTGACCCTATGTGTTTTATGTGATAGAGAGGTTGTAAAAAAAACTTACTGGAATATTGTTTCAGTAAAGGGAAGAGAACCTTACATTACTGCAACAAACCTGTGCCCTGAATGATTTAACAGGGAAGCTGCAAGGTTGCACACTAGTTTAATGCTGCTTTCCCTTGGTTGGAATTTGGGATGCTACTTATTTATAACAGGCTCTCCCTCCCATAGAAGTATTCATTAGTTCTTCCAATTTCCAGGTTTCGATGTTCATAGGGAAGAAGTTGTAATGAAATGATATGTATTTGTACAATTTGAGACAATTTGCCAAAGACCACTAATAATATTTACCCGGCAGATGTGACACATTATCTCATTTAAATTCCGTAACAACCCTACGAAATCATAGGATTATTTCTGCATTTTGCACATAAGGTGTAGCTTGCGATCATGCATCATTTGCTCAAGGTCGACCCAGGACTCCATGAGCCTAGGGTTCCTAATTCCTCGAGAATAAGCCCTGCTACTTTTCACTAACAGCCTGGACCCTCATAACAATCCAGTGGATTAAGTATTATTTTTTTCCCCTTTTTGGACAAGGAAATAGGCCCGGAAAGATAAAGTGATTAACTAGACATTTGCAGAGCTCAGACCCAAGCTCAGGTTCTCAGACTCCAAATCTGAGAATGCCTTCCACTAGATAACGTCGTTGCTCAGGCCCACAGGACAATTTATTTACGTTGATACTGGATAATCTAAAGGTGGAAATAATAAGATGATAAAATTCTTTTAACATCCCCAGTCTTGGATGATCTCCCTGTGATATTTTTAGCTCGGCAGCTTTAAGGCCATCGTTTCTACAGTTCTAATTGTAAGCATGTTTGTTTCTAACAACAGGTCCTGTGAAGGCCCCCTGATCTCTACCAGTTACTTTTGGAAAAGGAACTGGGATCTGCTTCCGTGTGGAAGGCAGAGTCACCTACATGCACGTACACACCTAAATCTGTCCATGGTGTTTGGTCCAGTTCAGTGGTTTTTGCACACGCCCCCCCCCCCCTCCGCCACTCTGCCTGAGATTCCCTGGTATAATTTAACCCTCCTTCCCCCTACCCATACACACACACACACACACACACACACACACACAAGACGTTTGGCAATGTCTGGAGATATAGTTGGTTGTCACCACTGTCAGGGAGAGGCTATCGGCATCTAGTGGGCAGAGAGCAGGGGTACTGCTTAACATCACGCAGTGCTGCCCACAACAAAAAATTATCGGGCCCCCAAATGTCAAAAGTGCCAAGGTTCAGGAGCTCCGGGCTAGTTAATTCTATTAAACATGCAAACACCTGATGTTCTTAGGATTAAATGGACCTTGGAGATTATGACAAAGGAATGAAATTGAAGGCCTTCTCTAGAGAGTCAACTGCTTATCCACCACTATTTATATATTTACAAGTTATACCCGATCCATTTCCAATTATGATTTTGACTTTCTGTAAATGCACATGCAAGAGAGTTCAAGTGAAGATTTTTAAAAGATCAGGAACCACTGAGACAGTGGGGAGAAAGAACATATATTCAACTTCTGCTAGTCCCTGGGGATTTTCTGTCATGAGTCTTTAAAAATCACATGGATGGGTTTCCTGTACTTATTTAAGCACTTTGTTGGTACAAGCCAGGTTTTCATTTATTCCAGCCCACGAAGAATTAGAAAAGACCTGGAGAACTCCAGTAGTTACTTCTGGACCTCCATGAAGGAGGACCCTTGTTTTTTTAGACGGTTTAAATCTCCTTTAGAGTGACCTTTTAAGAGACAATGGGGTTACTTTTCAGCCTAAGAGAAAAGGAGGATAGTTGAGCGAAGGACAGGCAAGGGGAGTTGGATGAGAAAGCTTGTTCAATTAGGCCTTTGTGGTGCCGGTAGGGGTGGGGGAGAGTTCATTACCTTGTTCGAAATACTCTCAAATTCAGTCAGAACATCAGTAACGATCATGTACAAATACAAGTACAAAACAGTTTACTCTCCCCGGGTGAAGTATGTGTACTCTTCTACCACAAAACTGAACAGTAAGAAAATTCAGAAGAGACTTTTCTATTATAATGCATAATGCCTCCATATAATACTAATATATAAGCTTCTGTTATATTTTTCCTACATGTACAGTATCTCCACATTAGTCCGTACAGGGAGCTAGCTGGCTTAGCATTTTGAATGACATTTTATATTATCCAGTAGAATTCCAATATGAAATATTTTCTAGCAAGCAGAAGTTATTTAGATTCCTACCTCCTTTAATTTTTTTTTTTTTTAAAGATTTTATTTACTTTGAGAGAGAGTGAGAGTGCAGGGAAGGACAGACAGAGAGAATCTCAAGCAGACTCCCTGCTGAGTGCAGAGCCCAGTGAGGGGCTCCATCCTAGGACTCTGACATCAGGACCCCAGCCAAAACCAAGAATTGGATGCTTAACTAACTGAGTCACCCAGGTCCCCTCTTACCTCCTTTCTTGTACACACACACACACACACACACACACACACACAAATTATATGTGATAATGAGGTAAATGTGAAAAATAAAAACCATAAAAATACAAGAAGAAAATTATATTTTTCTAATCTTGGACTTTGGATGACTTCTTGAAACATGGACCAAGAGGCAGGAATAGGAATATATAGGAAACCTAAGATAGATGTGACTAGTTTATAAAAATGAAAAACTGTACTCCAATATTTAATAACATTCAAAATTTTGAGTTTACTTTTGTTCAACAGGGTCTTGATGGCTATTGAATAGTTTTGGAGGTGTAAACAGGTTGTAGGAGAGCAAATTCTAAGTTGATGCACCCTTGCCCTTACTATTACGTCATTCATGTCTAAAAGTCAGATGATTTACTTCAAAGGAGCTTCTGGTGTAAACTTTCAATTTTCAGCTTATTTCTGGGATTTTCACTAACTTACACTAATCGTTAGCTTTTTTTCTTTAGTATTTATGCTACTCAACCCTTTCAAAAATCCAATAAAGGTTATCTGTTTTTTTTTTTAAAGATTTTATTTATTTATTTGACAGAGAGAGAGATCACAAGTAGTCAGAGAGACAGGCAGAGAGAGAGAGAGAGAGGAGGAAGCAAGCTCCCCGCTGAGCAGAGAGCCCGATTCGGGACTCCATCTCAGGATCCTGAGATCATGACCTGAGCAGAGGCTTTAACCCACTGAGCCACCCAGGTGCCCCATAAAGATTATCTTTAATTTGTTCATGAGAAACACAGGGTTCAGAAGGCTTAAGTGTCTGTCTAAGGCCATATAGCTAATGTGGGTCTACCAAATGCCCATGAGTGGCATGCTTAGAAATTGAGAAGGACCCACCAAAATCTATCACAATACCAACCCCACAACCTTGACCTACCCAAGAATCCTTGGACCTCCTATTGTCCCATCAGTGGCAGTGCAGACTGACAAGAGGCTGGGACTCTACCTGTTCATCCTCTCCAGAGTTACTTTCACCCAGAAAAGGAATTTGAGGGCACAGGGAAAAAACGTATCAGGCACTGTACCAAGCACTTGACGTGAATTATTTTGTTCAATTTTCTCGACAGCTCTGCAAATAAATACTAATTACTGCATTTTTCAGGATAGGAAAACTGAGGCTTTGAGAGGTTAAGTCACTTGTCCAAGGTGTCTTATAGAGAAAAGGAGTGGTACTACTCAGGTGACAGAATGTGGGTCTGTTTGGTTTGGTTCCACTCCTCCTCAGCATCTTAGGGTGGGAAAGAGTATGTAAATGGAAATAACTATCAATGAATCACAGCTACTCTTTTCTATAGTGTTTGATAGCTATAGGAGTGTTCAGAAAATGAGTCAGAATATTTTAACTACATGTAAATACCTGAAAAGAGATTTTGCATGACAGTGATGTTTGATTGACACACAAACATCTTCATGTTTTTCAGCTTGAGTTTTCTAAAGCCAGGGTTGGTAAGCCATAGCCCATGGGCCCAGTCCTGCTCACCCCCTGCCCGCAGGCTAAAAATGCTTACAGTTTTCTCTAATGGTTGAAAAAATTAAAAGAGTATTTTGTGACACAAGAAAAGTAGACGAAATTCAAATGTCAAGGCCCATAAGTAAAAGCTTTATTAGAACACAGCCAGGTTCATATGTTTACGTATTGTCTATGGCTGTTTTTGTGCGACCAAGTACCTAGAGCTGAGAAGTCATGACCACTGTGGAGACTCTCCAGTCTACAAACTCAAGATATTTATGATCTGGGTTTCTACAGAAAAAAGTTTACAGACTCTTCCTCTACGGCATTTACACACTCAGGCACAATATGAGTTTCTAAATTTTTTCTGTGAAATCCTGGAACATTTTTTAGTTTTTTTTCCAGAAAGAACACTAAAGCAGTCTTGCTCTGAAAAAATTTCAACAGCCTGGGCTGATTTTTAGGCTGTGGTTCCAGTGCCTAGTTGGTGCAGTTTGAAAAGCCCTGCCTTAATTCATCTCTTAAATACATTAGCGTTATCTCTAGGTGGCAAAGCTGGGTCTTACTACCCAACCTGTCCTTCCGTGATTCATCTTGACTGTGTTATGGGTTCAGTTTCACAACATTATGAGTTCATCCAGGCTTCCTGAATCATTTATAGGGATTTTCATTTTCGCTCTCAAACTCTTACATACTTTCTCTGCTGTGAGGTTTTTCTTTTTTTTAATATAAAGCTCAGAGTACTAAATGGCCTATGCCTGTAAAATAAAGCCCATACTTTTTTTTTTTTTAGATCTTTAAGAAATCAGAATTCTTAAATTTGTTTTTCTTGAGAAACTAAACTTAATTTTGCAGGTCACAGAAGTAAGAAAACACCTTCATACCCAAGGATCTCAAAGCACCTCTGCTGGAAATACACAAGGTAAAGAATGTCTATTTATTTTTAAATAACTGTTTATTTCTTGGAGGAAATACTGTTTAATGGGAAAGATGTGACTAGTAACAAATAAGAGTCTAAGGCTATTTCTGGTTCTGTCAATGACTCACTTTGACTTTGGGCAAATCATCTCACCACTGTTGCTCTTTATCTGCAAAAACTGGACTTCATGCCTATGGGAGTTGCATGGCTAATCAATGCCTGGAAAATGCGTAGTGGCAGATGCTACAAAAGTGCTGAGCCTTAAAAACACAACCACCCCCACCCCCCATTTGTATTCAGTTGAGGTTGGGGTTTATTGTTATTTAACATTCGAAGGCCAACACTATGTTAAGTCCAGCGTGCTGCACAGACCAGATAATATCACTGTCCAGTAGGGATTTTTTTTTCTTTAATCTAGGATTTTGGACTTTTTTTCTTTGATTGTGGTTGGGGGTTATTTTAGAATCTAGTAGTAGATTCATACAAAAACATTAAGCTTTAAGTTGAAAACTATCGATTTGAAAATCTAAATAAACCCCCTCCAAAAAAAAAAAAAAAAAAAAAAAAGGCCCTCCCCTCCCCGCCAAGAAATCTCTCAAAACAAGAATTCCTCTGATGTGTGTGTGTGTGTGTGTGTGTGTTTTTCCTCCCTGCAGTTCTCCATGTTACAGTCCTTGGAGGTAGAATAGGCATAAAATACTTTCACTAATAAAATATGACAAACCGCCGGATTATACGTGGCCGATTCCCAGTGATTGCCCTGCTACACAAAGCAGAAAAGTAAATGCCATCATCCCCCTTAGAACAAAAGAACTTAGGAATAAAAAACATGGAGAGGGGGGGAGAAAGCAGCAATAAATAAAGGTGAGGGAAGGACCCCGTCCCCCGCCCCTCCCCAACGCGACTGTGGGACTAAGTGTGGCTAATAAAGTGGTTCAAGGGTAGTTATTTGGAAAGGGGGGCGGGGTGGCGAGGGGAGGGCGCGGGCGAGCGGCGGCCGGGGATTGCATGTTGCATTCGACTTGAGGTTGCATCTTTCTCCTGTTGCCTGGACCACGCTCCCCCATTGCAGTGCTTCCCCATTGCTTCTCTCCGCTCCTGCCCTCGCGGCTTTTTTCCCCCCCTTAAAACTGCTGTTGCACTGGAGGGAGTTGGGGCCGCTCCGGAGCCCCTTTGCAGCTCTTGCCCGGGGGGAGGGGGAGTTGGGCTCGGGCCGCGGAGTTGGGGGGGGCCGCAGCGGGCTCCGGCCTCGCCTCGGCTGCAGCTACATGGGAGCCGAGCTGCGGCGCTGCACCGGCCCATCATTGCGGCGGCCCCGGAGTTTGGCCGCCGCCGCTCCGTGCTCAGCCCCATCACCGCCGCCGCCGCCGCCGCTGCACTGGAGTTTGGCTGCTGCTGCCCTACTTCACTCTAGTTTAGTTTCACTCACTTTACATCCGGGTTTTTTCCCTAGGCAATGGGGGCCGCAGCACACCCCGTTCCTTAGGCAAAGTGAAATAAATTCGCCGCACCGACACGTCAAGTAGTCCGCCCGCCCGAGCGCCGCCGCGGGCCCCCGCCGCCCCCCCCCGCCGCCGCCCCGCCGCCCCCGGGAGGCCCCCGTGCAGCCCGGGAGCCGCCGGCGGAGGCGAGGGGGCCCGGGCCGGCCTCCGTACAACTCCGCCCGGCAGCCCCCTCCCTCCTCGCCGTGCCCCTCTACCCCGGCGCCTCCTCTCCCCCCCTCCCTCGTCCCCGCTTTTCCAGCCCCAGTCCCTCTCGCCCGGCTCTCGGGAGCGGCGGGGGCGCGCACGGCGGCGGCGGCGGCGGGCCGGCGGGGCCGCGCGGCGGGTTCCCGCGCGGGCGAGTGTGTCTGGGCCTGGGCGGAGGGATCCCCGGGCTGAGGCGGCGGAGGTGCTGCGGCCCGGGGCCGGGTGGTGAATGGGCTGGTGGTGCTCGCTGCTGCTGCTGAGAGGAGGAGGAGGAGGATGAAGAGTTGGGCTTGTTTGTCTCCCACAGTTTCTCTCCTGCTGCTCTGATTCCCCCCCACCCCTATTCCGGCCCGGGGCCTGTGTGTGTCTCTCCTGGAGGAGGAGGAGGATCCAGTTCCTCCCCCCACCCCCTCCTCCCCACCCCCCCCCTTGCCTGGGGAAGAGGAGGAAAGAAACAGCCCAGAGAGAGAGAGAGAGAGGGAGAGAGAGTGAGTGAGTGAGTGAGAGAGAGAGAGAGGGAGAGAAGAGGAGAGGAGAGGAGGAGGAGGAGGAGGGAGAAGGGAACAACCTACCATCTTAACACACTAATATCTAAAAAGTGCGAGAGGCCCAGAGCAGCAGCAGAAGCAGCAGCAGCAGCTCCAGCTTCTTCCCTCCCTCCCCATGAAGAAGAGTTCCCTCCTCCTCCTCCT
>NW_022631687.1:0-34875 GCF_010015895.1 Lontra canadensis
TTCTCACTTTCTTTAAGATATCTATATATATCTTTTTTTAGGGGGGGAGGGCCAGAGGGAAAGGGAAAGAGAACCTTAAGCAGGCTCTGTGCCCAACTCGGAGCCTGACCTGGGGCTCGATCTCATGACCCTGAGATCATTGACCTGAGCTGAAGTCAAGAGTTGACACTTAACCAACTGAGCCACCCAGGTTCCCCATTTAAGATATATTTTGATGAAAGAAGGTCTTATTTTTAATATATTCTAATATGTCAGTCTTTTGTTTTATGGTTAACATATTTTTTACCTTGTATAAGAAGTCCTTCTCTTTTTGATTTCTTAAAGAAATTCTATGTTTTCTTCTAAAAATTTAAAAGCATTACCTTGTATGTTTTGCTTTTAATTTACACAGAATTCATTTAGGATATGGTGTGAGATAGAGGTCCATCTTCTTTTCCCTCTCCCCACATGAACAATAAATTATGGGCACCATTTAATAGATAATTCATCCTGTCTCTGGTGGTCTGCTGTGTCATCTCTGTCATAAATCAAGTTTCCATAGGGTTTTCCGAGGTTTCAAGTAGGTTTGCTTTGGAGTATTTTGTTCCATTCCTTTGGAGAATTTGTCTGTCCCTATATCTATACCACACTATATCCCTTACTTTTTATTATGTTTTTATATATAGTAGAAAAGGTCCCTACACCTTGTTCTTTATTCAAGAATATCTTGACTAGTTCCAGGACTCTACCCTTCCAAATAGGTTTTAGAATTAGCTTGTCAAGTAACTTGAAAACACCTCTTGAGATAAGGACTTGAGTTGACTCAATAGATCAACTGAAAGAGAAATGACATCATTTTTACATTATGACTTTTTATCCATGAATATGGTTCATCTCTCTATTTACTTAACTCTTATCTAATGCCTTTCAATAAAATTAGGTTTTTTTTTAATAAATGTCTTCCACACCTTACATCACGTTTATTCCCAAGTACCTTAATTTTGGTTGCTATTATAATTAGCATCTTTTGAAATTATGCCTTCTGTTTATTGTTGGAGTTTAGAAATGCAATTGATTCATATTATCCACCCACCTTGTTAAACTTTAAAAAATTAACTCCAGTAACTTATCTATAAAATCTTTTGTGTTTTCTAGTAAACAACTATATTATCTATAATAATGTCAGTCTTGTCTTTTTGTTTTCCAAAACTTATACATTTTAATTTTTTTTTCTTTTCTTATTGTACTGGATAGGACCTCAAGTACAATGCTGGAAAGAAGACTTGCAGACATTTTTGTCTTGTTCCTGATTTTTAAAGGAATGCTTCTAACATTTCATCTTCAAGAATGATGTTTGAAGAATGATGTTTGCTGTACTTATTTGGTAAAAATAAAAAAAAATTCTATCAGGTAGGAAGTTTCATTATGAATTGGTGCTGAATTTTAGCAAATGTTTTTTCTACAATTATTTAGATAATCATACAGTTTTCCTTCTTTATCCATTAATATGGTGAATTATGTTAATAGCTTTCCCAATGTTAAGTCACTCTTGCATTCTTAGGATCAGCCTAGCTTGATCACGATGTATTATATTTTTTATACATTGCTGAACTCAATTTCTAGGACAACCCCTCTTCTCATGAACCCCTTCTGTTTTGCACACCATACTCAGTCATCAAATCCTTGGTGAAACCTCTTTCCTTTCCCCTCTTCCTCACCCCTTGGGGTCAGTCTTCCATCCTCTGTGCTCTTCAGATGTGCCTTTAAAACAATCGCTTTAACCAGAAATACTTAAAAAAAACAACAACAACAACAAAACTGCTTTAACCCGGAAACACTTCTGTGTTTATTTTCCAAGGTCAGGACATACTCTCACAGGGCTGCAGTAGAATTGTCATAGTCAGGATTTCTAATTTGGGTACAAATCCATTATCGAATGCACGGTTCATTTAAAAATCACATCCATTATCCCTGTCTTTAACTTTATTGTAACATTTGTCATATGGTTTTACAGATCCGTGTTCACATTCACCTGCCTCCTCTGCTCTCGCAGGCACGCGGTAATCCTGTGGGTTCGGGATTATGGCTTTCATCCCTGGCTCCAAGGAGGAGCCTTGTCAGTTTTTATCCTCTGCGTGTGTGTGTGTGTGTGTGTGTGTGTGTGTATGTGTGTATGTGTGTGCATGCATGTACGTGTTTAATTAGTTCTCAAAGTTACATGGCTTGTCTTTGGTTCCTCTGGTCTTCCCACGTCCTTCCTGTCCGTTCCCCAGATGGGATTTCTTCCTACAGACCTGTGTCTTCTTGCTCTCTCTCTCTCTCTCTCTCTCTCGTTCTCAACCCTTACACTAACTTCATTCCTGAGCCTTCACTTATACTAACTAGCAAATGACTCATGGTGGCTTGCAGTATCCCTCTTCTTAGGGGTAGTTACTGAGGGATAGGAAAAAAACCCCCAAACAAACGCTACACCCCTCCTGTCCTCAAGGACCTCCGTTTCCTGCGTCCTGTGTGGTTTTGTTTCTCGCAGAGGCCGGCTATGTGCCTTGCCTGCCGTCTGTACTAGGTGACCGCTGGTTTGGGGAATGAATGCAGGCCTGCAAAGGTGGTCCCTGAGAGGAAGCGCCCAGGGTGCAACCGCCCCACCGTGGGGCCAGTCGGCCATGTCACCAGTGGCTGGACACGATGTTCCCACCCAGGGTATTCCATTACTTCCCTTTAGCTCACTTAAAGCCAACAGGCCATTCTGAGAAGCAGTTCAGACTAAAAACTTGGACTGCCCGTTTTATGAGGAAAAATCAATCAATCAATCTTAATCAATCACCAAGAGACCAAGGAGAGAAATCGAAAAAAAGATGGAACCACTCCTTCTGAGAGTTGTCACTATTTTAAAATGCCTTTTTTTAAAGAAAGATTTTATTTATTTATTTGAGAGAGAGAGAGAGAAAGCAAGATAGGGAGGGAGGGAGAAGCAGATTCCCCAAGGAGCCGGGAGCCCTATGCCAGACTGGATCCCGGGGCTCCAGCATCATGACCTGAGCCGAAGGCAGTCGCCCAGCCAACTGAGCCACCCAGGCGCCCTAAAATGCCTGACTTTTTAGCTGGCATCATTTATCCTTTAAATGCTTGGAGCTACGTGGGGAGAACATTCTCTAGGATCTGTAGTCATGTTCCCTGCCCTCTGTATGCTTATCACTTCTGCCTTGTGCCTTAGTTAGCTCCTGTGATTCTCTGAGCCTGTCTATTTTCCCATTGTTTTTATGTTTATTTAGTTGCACTATTTAGTTTATTCACTTGCACTGGGATGATAAATCTCCAGGGAACATCAGTGATAGGCGGGACAATGCAAGAAACTTGTAACGGAGTCCTTGGAATACAAGCTTGACCAGGTTTCCAGGTTTTTCCACCTCTGTTGCTTTTGGTCGGTCTCCCCTCAGGTTCTGTGCGCTCTCAAGAAGGAGCTACCCTTCACCTGCTCTCTCACATGTCCAAGCTCTAGACTCTCCCCTGAATCTACATCTTAACCTTTGAACTCCTGAACCAACTCCTGTTCTGGGAGGCTTTCCAGGATGAGGACCTCTTCTTCCCAGTTTGGCCCAAATGACTTGTTCTCAGTGGGAAGCAGACAAAAACCTTGTCTTCTATCCTTTTCTGGGTGTCAGGACCCAAGCATTTCTCAGGCATTTTTAGGGCTTTATAAAAAACCATGTATAGGCAGAAGATTCCAGAGGTTGATGGAGGCTGAAACTCTGCCCAGATCTCACCTTCCTCTGCCTACAGTGATGGGGAGCGAACCCCTTTTGAGCTAGCAGTTAATCCTGCGACAGCTGGTTTTGGACAAATAAGCCTGGGTCACCCAATCCCCTGCAGGGCTCCAGGGGAAAGCCTTCGAGGGCCTGCTCCCTCCGTCCCCGGGATCACTCTGAAATGGGACTGGTTTCTCGGAGATCATTAGTGCTCCTCTGTCATGGCCCCAAGTCAGACCCAGCCCAGCTTATGTTAGGACAGCTTGCGATATTTGTTGGCTCTGTTTTTCTCCCCGAATTATCATCCTGTCTTCCTGAAGTGGAGGAGGAGGAAGAGAAGGTGTGAAAGAGGCCAGGGGAAAAGACTTGGGTGGGAGATCATTGTCCTGCAGGGCCCAGAGCGGAGCTGCTCCCCACCATATCTCCAATCTCCTCGGCACCTCTACCCCCCTGTGGCTGTGGCCCGTTCCCCTGGGGAGGTGGATTTTTCACAATGACTCATCTTGTCCCTGACTTGGGGCTTTTAACACTCTCTTAATTCCGGCCATTGTTCCATTTCTTTTAATGTACCCCAAACAGCCCGTCCTTTGCTTTGGTTCTTTTCACCTTGCTGGTGCTTGTAGATGGAATGATCGTTCTTGATTTATGAGTTAGCTAAGCTCTATAATTATTTCTTCATCTTTACTCATGGCTTCTTCCATCCCTTAATCACTCTTGTTTTTCCATAGACTGTCATTTTCTTTATCCTGGTCTGATAATGAGGCAGCCGCTGCTGCGTCCGGTTCCTGTTCTGAGGACTGGGCGTCTGAAGAGGGCAGCTAATGTGCCAGGACCCGCCTCTGCCCCTTCATGTTATGAATCAGCTCTCCTGACCGTTCAGCACTTAACACTTTCTTGATTTCAGCCCTTGTGTTTACTGAAAGTGCATCAACCACGCAATACCATAGTCCATCTCCCTCTCTCTCTGTCAGTGGATGGAACGGTTTGTTTTTGATCTATGAATGTATTTATTTACAGAGGCTTTCTGAATAAGACTCTTCACCATGTCGATTTTAGATGCTTTTTTGAATTCACCGTTGCTGAGGAAAGGCAGGATCAGACGTTGTGAGGTAGAGGAGTCCACGCTGGATGGAATTTCCGGCAGCCGGGGTTCAAATCCCGACTCAGCCCTCTCCCCCTTCCCAGCTGAGTGGTCTTGGGCAAGTCACTTAACGCTCTTAACTGGCAAGAAGCCTCACTCATCACATGGAACAGCCATCACCCTGGTCGCAAGGGTGGGAGGAAATGGTGTGCAGGAGCCCAGCACGGAGCACGTATCCAGTTCATGCGCATCTTCAGGACACGTGTGAGGCTGTCTCCTTTTCCCGGTGATTCCCAGACTTGTGTAGCTTGTAGACTGGGAAGATCTCAGAATGTATTTCGATGAGCCTAAGTTTGCCCACTTTTTATTTTGCCAAGGACAGTATAAAAAAAAGCAAAAAACACAACTCACCTCCATCTATTTTCACTAACTCTCATAAAAGAATATTTGAAAACAAAAAGTAACAAGGACATGGTTTACGAGTGAGACGTGGAATACATTTGGTGTTACAGAAACCTCTCTGTATCATTCCTGTTTCTCTAACCTCACCAGGGATGCGTGAAAACTCGGTTCACAGATCAGCGTTTGGGAGCTGTCGCGTTCCATGGCTCAGGCTCAGAAGGGTTTTCCAGATTAGAGTTTCCTGCTGTGGAAACAGCACCCTGAGGTGGGGAGGGGGACAGGTGAGTATGAGGGAGCAGCACATCTTCTGGTATGAAGTTTAAGGAAGCGCTGAAGTGTGATTGCCTAGTCCGGGGACCTTGGCACAATGAGAGACACCAGCAGGTGGGAGAAGTGGTTGTTATGATACAAAGTATGCGGGGAGGGGCGGGGCAGAACATTTCATGTCTGAATTCCAAGTAAAATAATGGCTGTATCTGCATTTTGGGTCTTAAAAAAAAAAACCACAAACAGATGCAAGTAAACAATGATAACTTGCCGCGTCTGGCGGCTGAAATGTGCTTGGACTCACGACGATTTCACTCTGACCCTGTTCCAAATCACTTGTGGGTTTTCTGACACCCCCCCCCCCCACCTCCAGAATACTTTAGGGTTGAAGCATTCCATATCTGGTCAAAGTGCAGAGGTGAATGGTTTTTGAGAAGTTTGAGTTAACTTGGCTGAGCTGGTTTTGCTTAGGGGCGTGTGGAAAAATCCTTGTTCCTTTTCCTAAGAGAAAAAAAAAACCATACACACACACAGACACAGATATGCATATCATTCGGGGGGTCTTTTTAAAGTTGGGTAAGCTTGGGCGCCTGGGTGGCTCAGTGGGTTAAAGCCTCTGCCTTCAGCGCAGGTCATGATCGCAGGGTCCTGGGATCGAGCCCCACATCAGGCTCTCTGCTCAGCGGGGAGCCTGCTTCCCCCTCTCTCTCTGCCTGCCTCTCTGCCTACTTGTGATCTCTCAAATAAATAAATAAAATCTTAAAAAAAAAAAAAAGTTGGGTTAGCTCATGCCCAGGTACCAGATAGAAAACCTTAGCAGACAACATCTGAACTTCAATGACTGACTGATGTCTGGAAGCAGGGGTAGAGAGGGCCCACGGCGTCTCTGTGTCCATGAGGGAGCATGCTGCCCTGTGCTGAGGGCTGCTTCTGACCCCCCAGTACTGCTGACTTTGCAGAATGAAGATCACGGCCACTTACTATGTGCTGGGTGCTCTGCGGGGCGCCTGGTTTGGATCATCTCCTTCAACCCTCACACAACCCTCTGAGCTAGGCATTTTAGAAGGCCCATTTTCCAGATGAGAAAATGGAGGCTTACATAAATGTAGGCAAAGTTGTTCAAAGTTGCAGCAGAGTGGATGAGTGGTAGAGCTGGGATAGAAACGCAGGCCCTCCCGACTGGTGTTTCAGCCACGAGGATGGTTAGCTCCTAAAATCTTTGGTCTGGTGTGAGTGGGAAGAAATGGACTTGAACTGTGCCTTCTGAGATAGCATTTGAGCAAGGAGGCATTGTCCCACCACATACGCACACATACTCTTTAAACTCTCCGAAGAACTCCGAAAGCACATAGCATTTCTCCCCTTCCTTTGAGAAGGCGACCTCGGAAACTCTCTGGATAACTTAGCAGTATTAGCAAAAGCCTTAACGTGATTATGCTCTTTGACCCAGAAACGGCCCCGCTCAGAACTGGTCCTGGAACCAATATGCTCCAGGCTTCTCCAGCCTGTGGGTACAAAGTGGGCGGCGCTCAAGTGTCGCCTCCTCCAGTGGTGGGCGGGGGGGGGGGGGGGGGGGGGGGGGGGGGGGCCGGGGGCTGACCAGCCCCACTGACGTGGCTCCCTCGTTCTCCTCACCCCTCCTCGTCTTCCTCCAAAGCACCCACCTCCGGGTGAAATGACAGCACAGAGCTGTCACGGAAGGGGCGTCCTGTGATAGCTGGGATTTTTCTGTTTTGCCCCTGCTTAATCCCCAGTGACTAATAGAGCGTCTGACTCACTGAAGGCCGCCACAAAGGTTCACGCAGGAGTGAGTGAGCTCGGTTGCATAAATACCTCAGATCTCAAAATTCTGCTTGACTGGGAAGCAGATCTGGGCTCTTACAAATGTCCCAGTCTCCCACCCTGCTAAGGCTCCCCTTCCCATCTCCATAAGTTGGTCCTAGTCATCGCTTACCATCTCCGCCCTTAGGTGGAAGGGGACCCTCAGTCGTGTCCCTAAGACCAGAGTCTCAGATCCTGGTCTCTCTGACAGCCTCTGAGAGCCACTTCTGCTGCATCACTTGGACCTGCTGTCCCCCAGAGCCCCTGGTGCTGTCTCCTCTTTGAGATATCATGTTGCTGCTGTTTGTACCAGGACCAGAGGCTCACTCCTCAGCCGGCAGCCCACCCTAAGTGGCCCTGTGTAAACAAACCTCTGTCCATTTGCACCAGCAGTGAGGCACTCACACTTTTGCCAAGTTTTTTGGGGGGTGTTCTGCGGCAGAGTTGCCGGGGTCCCGACACTTTACAGCGCTTCCTCTACGCCCCAGCAAGTGAACGTGGCACAAGGCATCTCCAGCCTCCAGGCTTGCCAAGCCCACTGCAGGGGGTGCCTCCTCCTCTCCAAGCCCAGCCCCCGGCTGATTTCTTCAGCCTGTGAGATCCCTTCTGTCATCCAGCAGGAAGTCAGGCAGTGAGAAGGGCCCATGGCAGGACCAGAATTAGAGTCTGTGGTTGGTGAAGGGGGTGAGAGGAGAGGCAGAGGCCCCACCCCCTGCCCTGAGGAGGCCCGCCCCAGAGCAGGGGCCTCCCTCCCTGCCTATTCCCTTCAAGGCAGGGTTTTTTCCCAGCAATCTGGACTCAGTTTTGTTGTTTTCTTTAAATCGACTTTATTGAGGTGTAATTTCCATACGGTAAAATGCACCCATTTTAAGTGCACCGTTCAGAGTTCTGACAAAGGTATAAACCCGCGTAACCCGGATCTAGAAAATTTCCATCACCCTAAAAAGTTCCCTTGAGGGAACCCTCCTACACTGTTGGTAGGAATGCAAGCTGGTGCAGCCACTCTGGAAAATAGCATGGAGGTTCCTCAAAAAGTTGAAAATAGAGCTACCCTGTGACCTAGCAATCACACTTCTGGGTATTTATCCCAAAGTTACAAATGTAGTGATCTGAAGGGGCATATGCACCTGAATGTTTATAGCAGCAACGTCCATAATAGCTAAACTATGGAAAGAGCCTAGATGTCCATCAGCAGATGAATGGATAAAAAAAGGTGTGGTGTATAAATACACAATGGAATACCATGCAGCCATCAAAAATCCAAAATCTTGCCATTTGCAACAATGTGAATGGAACTAGAGGCTATTGTGCTAAGTGAAATAAGTCAATCAGAGAAAGACAATTATCATATGATCTCACTGATATGAAGAATTTGAGAAAAATGAAACAAGATGAAACCAGAGAGGGAGACAAACCATAAGAAACTCTTAATCTCAGGAAACAAACCGAGGGATGTTGGAGGGGAGGGGGCAGCAGGGATGGAGTGGTTGGGGGATGGACATTGGGGTATGTACTATGGTGAGTGCTGTGAATTGTGTAAGACTGATGATTCACAGATCTGTACCCCTGAAACAAATAATACATTATATGTTAATAGTAAAAAAAAAAAATTTCCTTTGAGAGCAGCCAATCTCCCCGACCCATCCCACCCTGCCCCAGGTACTAGTTAGTTTTCTATCCGGTTAGTTTTACCTGTTCTAGATTTTCATACAAATGGGACCATATTGGGTGTACTCTTTTCTGACTGGTTTCTTTTACTTAGGATATTTTTGAGATGCTTGTACATTGTTATACACATCAATAGGTCATTTCTTTCCATGGCTCAGTGATATTTCATGGTCTGGATTTACCACAATTTGCTTATATATCCACCTGTTGATGGACACTGGGACTGTTCCAGTTTTGGGCTTTGAATTTTGGGTACTAATATTTTTAGTGGACATGCTTTTTTTTTCTGCACCTGGAATTGCTAGTCATACAGACAATGAACATTTAACTTTATAAAAGCTACCTATTTTCCAAAGCAGTGACACAGGGAGTTTTGGTCAAAATCCTTTCACCGGCTTTATATAAGTTCTGGTTCTGCCTTTTTTTTTTTTTTTTAATAATTCAAATGAAATCATCCAACAGATACACCCATTTATAAATTTTCTAGGATGTTCATTGCAGTCTTGTTTAGGAATTGTTTTTAAAAAATCCTGGAAATGATCCAAGTGTCAAAAACTAGCAGACCGCTGATTCTAGGACTGGGGCAGGAAATACACAAGGTAAGCCAAGGAGCATTTTGTTGGGCCAGAAAGTAAGGATGTGCTCAAAGAAACAAACAAAGACCACACCCACAATGGTCACATTGCGGAGAAGAGGCACAGAAGGAACTGCCCATTGGCTAAAGGTGGAACAAAATAGAGTAGTATTGGATTATAACCCAGAGTATAAAATAACTATCCACAAGTCCATACTGATATTAGTGATTGAATAAGTAAATAAGTGGAGGAGAAGAGACCTATCTGTCATGCAGAAGAATTTCAAATAATTCATGTAGATACTTTGTCCTCAAGGCGGGGCGGCAGACTCCTCGCTCCAGAAATGTGGGCTTCACAGACTGACTTTCTTCCAAAGAGTAAGGCATAGGGAAGGGGGAAAAGGGGAGAGAAACTTGACAGTAGAAAAACACGACAAACCCAACTCCAGCTGGTGGACCAAGGTCAACATCAGTAGTGATGAGTCATGTGGATAGTGTGTACCCTTAGTACAATGGGATGAAAATGGTAGTTTACTTCCATGGTCTTCCTTCTCAAAATATAACCTCAGTTGAATCATGAGAAAAACATCGCATAAATCCCAATTGAGATGCATTCTACAAAGGATCAGATTAGACTTCTCAAGACTGTCAAGATTGTTACAAACAAGGGAAGTCTGAGAACTGTCACAGTCCAGACGAGCCTAAGGAGACATGATGACAAAATGTAATATGGTGTCCTGAATGGGATCCTGTAACAGAAAAAAGATATTACATAAAAACCAAGGAAATCTGAATAAAGTGTGGATAATGATGTTATCAATAGACATTCACTAATTGTAAAAAATTGTTCCATACTAAGGTAAGATGTTAGTAATAAGGGAAACTGTTATTTAATTGAGTGTGAGGAATATGAGAGCTCTCTGTCCTATAAACTATATACTGTGTATATTCACAATTGTCCTGTCAATCTAAAACCATTCAAAAATAAAAAGTTTGGGGCACCTGGGTGGCTCAGTGGGTTAAGCCTCTGCCTTCAGCTCAGGTCATGATCTCAGAGTCCTGGGATCGAGCCCCATGTCAGGCTTTCTGCTCAGCAGGGAGCCTGCTCACCCCTCTCTCTGCTCTGCCTACTTGTGGTCTCTCTCTGTGTGTCAAATAAATAAATAAAATCTTAAAAAAAATAAGAAGTTTATTTAACCTACCCTGCCCCAAATAGCAGACTACTTAAATAAATTATAGTAGTTTCATAAACTGGAGCATATGACAGCTTTTAACATAGATGCAATAGATAATTATGTGTAGATATAGAAAGATATTTTCAAAACGTGGGAATGGGGAAAAAAGTCAGGACCAGAATAGTATGGATGTCATAATCCCATTACAAAATACATATGTATATGGGAACAGTGGAGAGCGCTAAGTCAACCCTTAAGAGAAATTATCTCTAGATGGTAGCATTTCCAGTTGTTTACTTTTTTTTTTTGCTTACTTATATTTTCTCATTTGTCCATGATAGCTCAGTGTAAAAATATGATGCAATAGGCAGAATTCAAGATGACCTCCAATGACCCTTGTGTAATTTCTTTCTCCTGAGTGTGGGTGGGTTGGGTGAATATAATGGCCACCACTCCTTTGAGAGATTAGATTATATGGCAAAGGTGAGGGGATTTTTTGCAGTTGTAATTCAAATCCTTAACCTGTGACTTTGATTTAATCAAATGGAAGCTCATCTTGGGTGGGCCTGAACTAAGCAGGTGAGGCATTTAAAGTGTCTTGGACCATCTCTGAGACCAGAGAAGATCCTACTGATCTTGAAGAAGCAGGTGCAAGGAACTGAATTCTTCCAATAACCACAAGCTTGGAAGAAGACCCTGAATTTCAGATGAGATCCCAGCCCTGGCTACATTGCACCCCTTTGAGCCCCTGAGCAAAGCACCCAGCGAAGCCATACCCAGACTCCTGACCCACAGAAACTTCAAGATCATAAATGGGTGTTGTGATAGTTTGTCGTGCAGCAATAGAAAATCAATAGAGATGGTAATGAACAACAAAACATGAAGAAAAAGGCAACTTAGGACAAATAGAATAAGATAGTTTCACTTCCAAACGAACAAAAAATGCCATTTTTATCCGGCTTTTTGGACCCGTTTTTTGGGCTCTTGCCACTCACTTTTCATGGTTTCTAACTCCGAAGTCTTTCAAACGATGTAGGCAAAGTTGTTTGTATTTCATGACAATGGATTTATCTTACCAAATGTGATGGATAACAGGACAAATAGTCTTAAACCGTACCTCGCTGTCATCCAGTAAACTCAAGTGAACAGGAAATAACCCTGCTGTGAAAAATGAAGGCAGAGAAAGCTGTTTGGAAGTCTGCTCCCCCCCCCCAAAATGAAAAAATAAACCTTCTGTTTTTTTTTTAATAATACAAAATCATTATTTTAAAAATCTAAGCATACAAACAAAATGGAAGGACATGCTTCCAGGAAAGTCAGTTTCAAGATTTAGAACTCACTGAGAGGAGGACAGTGTGTGAGGAACGTTAGTTTGTGTATGTGAGGATGGAGAAGTGGTGCAAGTCCCTCATGGATGCCGAACTCGTGACCCAGAGATCAAGACCTGAGGTGAAATCAAGAGTCATGACGCTTAACTGGCCGAGCCACCCTGGCGCCCCCACACAAGTGGTTTTATGGCCCAGATGCTGCCTTGTTTGTTAAGTAACAAATGGGAGATGGGAGTTTGAGAAAAATGAAGTGGGAAGCAGGTGGTCCTGGAAGCCTCCTCTCACCAGGGTCGACATTCATTCGGGTTTTCCCACGTTTGGGGCAGGCTTGCCCAGCAGGCTGGGGGACCCATCCAGGCTGGGAGGATGCCGTCATTGGAGACATCAACTACTCAAGTGTCCTTTGGATTGTAGAAGGAGCAGAAGAGGAAGCTATCTTTGAGGTGTGATTTAAAAGGTGTTGATAAAACTCCAGCCCCCAAATTACTTCAATGACTCAGTTTCCCTGTGCTCTCACTCACCATTAAAAGATTCATCTCTGGGGGGATGTTGAAGGCCTTTCTCTTTTCAAGAAGCCCTTCATATATCAGATACCCATGGGAGACATAATAGGGGGATGACCCTTCAGAAAAGACTGGATGGAACCAGTAGATAGTAAGAGAAAGGTGGAAAGGGGAAAAGAAAGACATAAGTGGTCCAATTTCTGGAAAAGGTGACAGAGCGACAGCCTTTACATCTTCCATTTGGTATACGTAGAAGACACAACGTGTGGTCGCGCCACGCTCCTGTATCTGCCTCAGACATTGCTAATGGACCGTGATGCACTTGCCCACTGGCCTTCAGCATCCTTTCCAACACTGCTCAAGGTGCCTTTACCAGTCAGCTGAGGCAGGCTGGTGAGGGGAAGCCTCCCTGTCATGAAACCAGGTCCCTGGCAAGCCGTGGCTGCTTGGGATGAGCACTTGGAGAGGTAATTTTGAAATGTGGGACAGTAAATGAGCTTTTGGGCCCCGAGGTCTAGTGTTAAGATAACGTTAGTGACCACCTGAATGGTGCTCATGATACAATATCATCTCATTTGGGGTGCCTGGGTGGCTCAGTCGGTTGAGTGGCAGACTCTTGATTTGGTTCAGGTCACGATCTCAGGGTCGTGGGATCGAGCCCCATTGTCAGGCTCTGCGCTCAGCGGGGAGTCTGCTTGAAGTCCTCTCTCTCCCTCTCCCTCTGCTCCTTTCCCTGCTGATGTGCGTTCTTTCTCTCTCTCAAATAAATAAATCTTATGAAAACCCAACAATATGATCTTATTGAATCTTACAAAATTCAGTGAGTATTCCCATTAAACATATAAGAAAAGGCTTCAGGTAGTATACGATGGTCCTGGGATCACCATCTGAGGCTTTTTACACCTCGAGCTTGTATTCTTTCCACCCCGCCCCCCAAGAGCCTGGCTCAGTCACAGCTGTCACAGATTAATTAATGGGGGTCATGGTAGAATAACAGTATAGGAGTAAACAACATGGCTTTGCCCCCATCAGCTCCTCCCTGGATACAACCCAGATAAAACTCATCACCGATAATCTATCCTCATCTTTCTGAACGCCATGAGCCTGAAAACACTGAAACTTAAACAATTCATGAAACACATTTTTGTTTTAAAAATGCACACCATTCTTGGGACACCTGGGTGGCTCAGTTAGTTAAGCGTCTACCTTCAGCTTAGGTCATGATCCCAGAGTCCTGGGATCGAGTCCTGCATTGGGCTTCCTGCTTGGTGGGGAACCTGCTTCTCCCTCTGTGTGCCACTCCTCCTGCTTATGCTCTTTCTCTGACAAGTAAATAAATAAAATCTTTAAAAAAATGCAAACCATTTCAAAGTAAAAGTAAGTCTTCCTTCACCCATCCTTACTAACCCTAAAACACTTTTTAAGTTCATCGTTAACAGTTTGCCAGACATGCTCCCAGACATTTTTTCTATGCATTTATACACATATAAATCTAAATGTTCAATATACAGGGTTTTGAACATATACCAATTGTATTTTATTATATATATTGTTCTATGACTTATTTTTTCACTTCACAGTATCTTGGAGAGCTTTCCATTTAAGTGTATATAAATTTACTTTATTCTTTTAAACTGCTACCCGGTATTCAATAGTATGTGGCATTGTTTTCTTACCACCAAAGGACATTTATGGTATTAACAGTTTTTCAGTTTTATACACGGTCCTGCAGTGAAGAATATTGTAATCACAGCCTCTTGCACATGACTGAGTATCTCCCCGGGATTAGATACCTAGAATTGAAATTGCTGGGTTAAAGAGTGTGTATCACTTATATTTCGAAAGATACTGCCAAGACAACCCAAAAAGTTGGTACCTTTACATTTCTACAAGATGTGAGATTAACCCTTCCCCCTATCCTTGCCCACCCTGGATATTATTAATCTTGAAAATCCTAGCCATCTGGTGGGTAAACAGTGATATCTTATTGTTTTCATTTGTATCTCCTGATTATTGTGAGATTGAACAATAAACTTTTTTTTTAAGTTAATCTCAATAAATCTCTCAGAAATTGTTGATGATCTCTCCCTAAAATTCTCCCTTTCCTTGGTTTCTGTGACCGTCCACAGAAGACAGTCCTGGCTTTGCTTCTACGCCTCTGGTCACTCTCAGTCTCCATCCCTAACTCTTCCCTTTCCACCTGGCTTTAAATATTGATGTTCCTCAAGGCTCGGTCTCTCACCCGCCATCCTCCCAGCACCCAGATCTCTCAATCTATATCCTTTCCCCAGAATATATCATCCAGGCCCATTCAGACTTCAGATATTGCCTGAACATCCATGGCTCTCAAATTTTACCTCCATCCTCTCCTCTCCTCTTGCTCTGACCTGTCTATTTCACATCTTTCCTTGGATAGGTCAAGAGCATGTTAAATCACCATTCCAAAACTGAGCTCAAGATTTTATTCCCCCAAACCCATCCTTCTCTAGGACTCCCAACTCATGGATGATCTACCAGCTTCTGGTTGCCCCAAAAGAACTGTAGGAGTCTTCCTTGATGATTTCCTTGTCAACGATTCTGGAATCCAATCTGGTCCAAGTCCTTTTGGCTTTATGTTCTAAATATCTCTGGAAAGTGTCCATTTCTTTCCATTTCCACCGGCTCCATCTCCCTAGATCTTTGGTGATGTTTTCCTCACTGGCTGAATCTATGCTTGACCGTGGCCACCGTGTGCTCTACAATATGACCAAAGGGATTTCCAAAAGGCAAATCTGATCACGTCATTCTGTTATACAAAGATATCACCACAAACTTGCTAAACACAAAATTGTTTATAATTGTTGAAAGGAAGAAAGGTAGAAAAAAGCAAGGAAAAAATAACCTAAAATATTCAACAATAACAGTTGGTTAACCACATTTAGTTCATCCATTTGATGGGACAATATGCAGTTGTAAAAAAACAAGTACAGTTCTAGCAAATGTTAAGTATCAGATAATTGCTGTTATTTAAAATTTAGAGCAGTGTTGCCCAATAGAAATATAATGTGAGCCTCATGTAGAATTTAAATTTTTCTAATATCCACATAGAAAAGTAAAAAGGAACAGATGAAGTTAATTTTAATAATATATTCTATTTAATCCAATATATGAAAATATTTTCATTTCAGCATGTAATTAATACAGAAATCATTAATGGGGTATTTTACATTATTTTTTCACACTCTTTGAACTCTAGTGTATTTTACACTTACCACAGGTCTCAATTCAGACACTAAATTTTCATCAGAAATACTGATCTCTAAAGATTTAGATTTCATGAAATTTATAGTTAAAGAGTAGGTTTACATACCCACATTATTCCAAACATAAGCAAAAGTTTTCCAGTAACTGAATAGAGGACCAGTTTTAAAATATAAATGTAAGTTAATCTAAATTAAATTAAATTAGAAGTGTAGTTCCTCAGTTGCAATAACCACATTTTTAGTGCTCAGTTGCCACACACGGCCGGTGGCTACTGTATTAGGTAACAGGCTATAGAATGAGGGAGAGATCGCAAGTTCCCTAATTCATTTATAAGCTTTGCAAATTTTATTATAAAAATACTTCAAAGGATAAAAAATACAATAGCCCAAGCTCTCTTGGGAATAAATGCTAAATAAAATATTAGCAAATTGAATCAAGCCATATTTTAAAAATCCTCATAGCCAAATAGGGTATATTTAAGGAATGCAAGAATGGTTCCTCCTTGGCATTTTTTTTTTTTTTTTTTGCACAAATGATCCATTCACAATCGGTGTAAAAAATAAAATACTTACAAGTAAACTTAACAAAAATGGATATTTCATAAGAAACTGTAAAACCTTGCTAAAGGACATGAAAGGAGACTTGAAAAATAGAGGCACACTCCATGATCCTGGGAGGAAAGACTAAATATTGGTAAAGATCTGAAGTCTTCCAAAATTAATCTGTAATTTTATTTAATTGATTAATTTTTTAAATCTGTAATTCTGATGTAATTTCAACCCAAACACCATAAGATAACATATGTTGGAGGTGGGGGAGATGGCTAGTTCATTTTAAAAGAATTTTGGGGGTGGGAAGGGCCTTTGGTAATATGGTAGTAAGTCCCAAGTCATGGAGGAAATGATTGACAGGTTTGACTATTTTGGCAGACACTACTGGTTACCAGCGAGATGTAAATAAAAATCTGCTAGGGATTACTGGGAAAGAGTTTCCTTCCTGATGAGATAACAGATCTGTGAGATGAAAAAAAAATTTTGTCCTCATCCTCTGCCTTGCTAATTAGACTATGAGACATAAGATTTGAAGATGTCACAGCCTTCTCATCTTATGAGGGGAGACCCTGCCAGCACATTATAGCTGGCAAATCTGAGGGACATCCATAAAGAGACGGATGAGACCTCTGAACCCCCACACTGATTCTGGGACCATGTACCCTTGGATCTCAGGTTAATTAAATAGTTAATATTTTCTGGCTTAAACCCCTGTTACTTGACTTTCTGTTACCTTGGGCTGATACAAATATATAAAAGCAAAAACTCTCCATGACAGGGGCACCTGGGTGGCTCAGTGGGTTAAAGCCTCTGCCTTTGGCTCAGGTCATGATCTCAGGGTCCTGGGATCGAGCCCCGCATCGGGCTCTCTGCTCAGTGGGGAGCCTGCTTCCTCCCTTCTCTCTCGCTGCCTACTTGTGATCTGTCAAATAAATAAAATCTTAAAAAAAAAAAAAAACCCTCTCCATGACAAAAGACACAATGAACTAAGTAAGAAAAAATAATTTCAACATAGGTGTTCAGGTTAATATCCTTAATATATTAAAGACTTTTACTAACGAATATAGGGAAGAAAAAGAGAGAAAGAGAGAGAGAATACTTCAGTGAAAGAAAATGGACAAAGAACATAAACAGAGTTCATAAATTAAATTATATGACAAATAGAGAGATAAAAACATGCTCAGCCTCACCAATAATCAAAGACTTACAGATTGAAACCACAGTAAAATATCATTTTCGGCCGTCCTATCGGCAAAGATAAAAAGGAGTGAAAATGGCCAATGCAGGAGACAGTGTGAACAGTCATCCTAACTCATACATGTTAGTGAAATGGAAATTGGTACAACTTTCTGTAGAGCAATTTGTTAATATGAATCAAATTTAAAAAGATGTATGCTATTTTTTGAAATTATTTTTATTAACATTAATATATTATTTGCCCCAGGGGTACAGGTCTATGAATCGTCAGGCTTACACACTTCCCAGCACTCACCATAGCCCATACCCTCCCAATGTCCATAACCCATCCCTACCTCTCCACCCCCAGCAACCCTGTTTGTTTTGTGAGATTGAGAGTCTCTTATGGTTTGTCTCCTTCCCATCCCATCTTGTTTCATTCTTTCCTTCCCTACCCCCCAGCCTCCCCACCCTGCCTCTCAAGATGTATTCTATTTTTCACAGTAATTTTCCTTTTAGGAGTTTTTTCAAAGGGAACAATCAGCCATGTAGCAAAGAAATGTATACAGTGATGTTTAGTAGTAACAGTAAGTAATAGGAAAATAATAGTTAAAGAAATTGGGACTCACTCACATTTCCAACAATAGGTGATTAAATAACTTCTGACATTCATTCAACGGAATGAATTCAAGGTAAACATGAAGAAAGATGGTTCAGTATATGTATTGGCATGGAAGACACTCGTGATCTATTGATCGGCGGTAAAAAGCAGGTTACAAAACACGATGTATTATGATTCTGTTTATGTAAATGTGTGTTTATATATACATGAACACTTGAAGGATTTATTTTTTAGTAACAGTGGCTATCTTTAGGAAGTGGAATTAGGAGGTAAACTTTATTTTTCTGTATTGGATGAATATTTTATACATCAGAAAAACAAATTGGATTCCAGTTTAGGAAATAAAATGTTTCCAGAATAATACTCAGGGATGTGCAAAGACATATATGACATATTGCTAAGTGGTAAAAGAGAATACAAGTCAATGCTGTAGTAAGGAGTTATTTTAAGTGTGGGGCTAATTTAATTGACAATTATCTGGAAGGTTATACACCACAGTGTTAACAGTGATTATCTCTTGGGGTGTGCGGTGGAAATTTGAATGATTTTTATTTTATTGGTTATACTTCCCTTTTAAAAATATTTTTTAGAGATATTTGTATTACTTCTACAGAAAAACATTACTTTGGGGCACCTGGGTGGCTCAGTCGTTAAGTGTCTGCCTTCAGCTCAGGTCACTATCCCAGGGTCCCGGGATGGAGCCTGCATCAGGCTCCCTGCTTGGCGGGAAGCCTGCTTCTCCCTCTCCCACTCCCCTTGTTTGTGTTCCCTCTCTCACTGTGTCTCTCTCTGTCAAATAAATAAATCCTAAAAAAAAAAAAAAGAAGAAGAAAAACATTACTCTTGAACAACAAAGGAATAAAAGAAGGAAGGAAGGAGAGGGGGAAGGAGGGATGGCAAACCAAGGCGAACTTGAACCCAGCCCTCTTGGAGGACAGCTAGGATCCTGAGAAGCCTACAAGATGTGTGTTGATTTGATGACATTACAAACAAACCCTGACATTTATTTAATTTTTTTCTTTTGTCGTGCCACAAAGAATTTGAGGCAGCTCAAAAGAAAAGATACGATAAATCAGAAAATTGCAAAGAAAAAGATACGAGGCTCAAGGAAAATAACGACATGCTGGAACGACAGGATGGAGGAAAGCACGCTTTGGGGCCATACACACTTAGGAAAGGTGAGCTCCCTCCTCCATTCTACTGTCCTTGGGGTCCTCTGTTTGCCCGGATGGAGACTTGTAACAGCTGGGCATCCGTACAGAGTGAGCTCACGAAGAGGATAGTGCTGTAGGTACACTGCCCAGCCCCTGATGACCCCTTTTGACCCCTTTACTTCTATGCCATAAAGGAGCTGGCAGTCTTGCAATTAATGGTGCTGGGGTGAACCTCTGGCCCATGGGAAGCAGGGCAGAATCTCTCTCCCAGACTTTCAGAATTGGGCCTGAGAGCTGGCCACTGGGGGTGGCTACCCAGAGCAGAGCGCACCCCTTAGTTGGGGCCTTGGAGCTCATTTCTATTTTGTAAGGCTCCTGGTACATTAAGAAATAAAGAAACAAGGTTACAAAAACGATGGTATATTTTTTAATGTTTATATTGGACAAATTAGTGCTTTGATCCCAAAAAATAGAGTGCCACGCATATGTTCTGTTCACAAGATAATTACAGGATTTATTAAAAATATTAATTCATGGTGCACTACAGGCGGTGTGGTCCAGAGCCAAAAGGGCCTGCGCCAACCTCCTGCTCCCCTCCCGCCATGTGCCCCTGAGGCTGTGAACTCGGGGATGAGCTGGCAGCCAGCAGACGTGGGGAGCTGCTTCTCCTGCTTCTCTCCCCTTTCCAGGGCTCAGTTCCAGGTCCTTCTGAGGCCCACGGACCTGGCCCCAGGAGACACCTTCATATCCTTCCAATGAGGTCCCTGCCCCTCCTTCACCGAACTCCGCTTGACGTGGATTTCTACCACCAGCCACCAAAAGAACTTTGCCAGAAACAACTTGCAGAAATCCCGGATTCTTATTTTTTCACAGGAGGTGTGTTTTGTTTTGTTTTGTTTTGTTTTGCTTCCCTTGCATCGATATCCCCTCCCAGGGAGAAAGGGGATTTTCAGCTTCCGTGCCCCTCGTCTGCAGCGAGTTCATGCATTTTCTCCCAAGGTGGAGGAGGATTGTTTAAAAGATGCTGAGTGGCAGGGAGAAGAATGTCACCTCAACATCCCTCCGCCAAGCCGGGAGAGGTTTGGCTGAGTCTCAAGGACGTAGGTTCAGACAAGGGCGGGCCAGGCTGCCTTACTGAGAGCCAGAGTCGTTTTCCCAATGCTGGAGAATGCTGGGGAACCTTGGGGTCCTGCTTCAAGCCCTCTCCTGGACTGGGTGGGTCCTAAAACTGGCTTCTGAGTGGGGAAGACAGCGAGGTGACAGCCCCTCTCAGGGGCTGCTTGGCTAACTCTATTCCGTGGAAAGATAGAACAGTGGAAGCTGGTTGCATTCATCCATATTATTTCCCTCGTGGTTCTTACGGTGCCTAGCAGCGAGCCTTCCATAAAGCAGATACGCCGCAGCTGTTTGTGGTCCCCAGGACTGTGGCAACGGAAAGCTTGTGTCCTTTGCTCTTAGCCCAGGCAGTTGCGGGAAAATATTCCAGGACTCTCCTCCCCTCCTGTTGCAAACGGGAATCCATTCAGTTAGCCAACAAGTATTTCCTGAGCACCTACTTCATGTGAGGCTCTGTCCAGGTGCTGGGAACCCAAGGGGGATGAGAGATAGCCGTGGCCCCTTCTCTCCTAGAACACACATCTTTACATTCCACCTTTTACCACCTACCCATCTCCTGCATATATATAACAGAAAAGCACACAAACAAGAGTGAATCGTATCTTCTTTCCCTTGACTCACCAAAGAACACCAACCATATCATTCTGGACAGAGAGAGAGAGAAAGGGAGAGAAAGCTCTCCTTCTACTTGCCAGAGAGAAAACTCCCAGTTTTGTGGTAGTCTCCCAGAACAAGGGGCCCATTTTTGTCATTCCTTGTTCAAAAGTCCCGTGTCCCCCACTCAGTGCACGCACAAACATACATATGTTCCCCGCCCAGTTTACATTCATCCCATGTACAGCTGGAGAGCGCTGAGGTCTGCCTCCCACATGATACAGAACGGATTGGCAGCTGGGACTGAAGGCGATAGAAATAAGCTATTGATCAAGGGTTATAGAAGTACAGCCACTGGGATCCCGTGATGCTTGTGAGCTGAGGGCAGCAGGAAAGTGTTACACAAATGCAATAACATTTATAACCCCAGGGCAAGTGCTTTTTACATGAAAATAAAAAGCTGATCCTCTGTTTAATTCTTTCCCCCTCCTTGGGCCATCCTGGCCAAGTGCAAGGACAGGAGCTAAGCAGGGTCCCTCTGGATGTGCTGGCCTCTTGCTCTCTGGGTAAGTGACAAGTGACAGGATCTATTTCCCCCTGGCTGGTGCCTTCTGGTGGTGTGGGGAGTACCTGCACTGTTTAAGCTGCTCTGGCAGGAGGGAAGAAGTAGCCATGTCCTGCCATCCTGAGGGGCCCAGTCATGCCTCGGCACCCCCCGGGTCTTCCTTGGTCAGCTCTGTGGATGTTGACTGGTTCTGTTGGGAGCTGAACTTTTCACTTGAATGGATGCTAGAAATCGCTCTTTCGAGCTTCATTCTGTGACATTTGTAAAAAGAAACCCTATTCTGGAGAGAAATAAATGGAGAGGAGAGACGGCTCTGGAGGTCCTAGAAAGAAGTAAGCGAGGGCTGATGACTGAACTTGAGGATCCCAGCTTTTTCTTCCCAAACTCACCAGACCACTGCTTTCTAACATGTGTTCCACAGGATTGTCAGTCCTATAAGTTCTCCATAAAAAATGGGACTTTCTGGTCAATAATTGGGAAAACGCTTCCTCTTGGAGGTTTCCTATTGTATCTTTGGAGATTTCTTGTTGCATCTTTGCGAATTAAAGTCTCTGAAAAGGGGGGCCTGGGTGGCTCAGTGGGTTAAAGCCTCTGCCTTCAGCTCAGGTCATGATCCCAGGGTCCTGGGATTGAGCCTCTGCTCAGCAGGGAGCCTGCTTCCCTCTCTCTCTCTGCCTGCCTCTCTGCCTACCTGTGATCTCTGTCTTTCAAATAAATAAATAAAATCTTTAGAAAAAATAAATAAATAAAGGCTCTGAAAAGTCCTGCAGTAAAGGAACAGTGTAAGTTTGCTTGAACAGCATCTCCCAGATTTACTTGACTGCCAAACCGTCCCTCCACTTAGAATTTCTTTCATCTTTTCCTTTTATTACTTAATGCCTACTAACAACACATTTTTGGGAAAATGCTGTCAAGCAAGGTACTTAGAAGGATATGATATATTGCCTGCCCTGTATTGTATGCCTACCATGTGCAGAGTACTTGACATGAATTGTTTCTCACCACCAAAACAACTTGGCAAGTGTTATTATCCCTATTTCACAGGTGAGAAAAACCAGGTTGAGCATGGATACATAACCTGTCCACGGCCCCTCGACTAAGTAGTGGCTTTGCCAAGAGTCTCACATAGGCTGTTCTGATTCCAAACTCCACATTTTCCGTTATACCATGTGTCTCCCTACGTGGAATAGAGACTTCTCTTTTTTCCAAAGCAAAGTTAAGTTGCTCTTTTTGGGAGACCCTTGTCCCAGAATCCATTCATTTTTCTTTAAGCCTTGCCTGATTCATCTTTTAGCCTGGCACTAGCCGGTATCGCCTTCTCTGTGGCTCTTGGGGATTCCCATTAGAAAGCAGAGCCTTAATCTAAGTAGCCATGGGCAGGAGTCCCAGTTGTGCCATTTACTATTTATGTGACTTTAGGCAATTTACCTAACCCCTCTATACCTCAGTTTTCTTATCTATAAAATTCTAAGTATGCACAGAACATCTGGCCCGGAATGCTTGGTAAATGGCAGCTATTAAGTTTACTGCTAATAATCAAGAGCAAGGGGTGCCTCGGTGGCTCAATTGGTTAAGCAACTGCCTTCAGCTGAGGTCATGATCCTAGAATCCTGGAATTGAGTCCCGCTCAGGCTCCCTGCTCGACAGGGAGTTTGTTTCTCCCTCGGACCCTCGCCCTTCTCATGCTCTCTCTCTCTCAAATAAATAAATAAAATCTAAAAAAAAAAAAATAACCAAGTGCAAGACTTTGTCGGGGGGGGGTGAAGAAAAGCTTATTAGGAAAATTTTAGGGGTCCCTGTTTTAATCCCCCAACTATTCTGGTGTGATAAGAGACAGACATTTTTGTGTTGAAGATGAAAAAACTGCAACCCGGTAAGCCAGTGACTTTTTCAAGTGTATGGGTACCGAATAGCAGAACTGGGACCTGGGCTCCCAGTTCCCAGAAATTTAAGACACCCGGATGTGTCAAACAGCTAAATGCCCCTGAGAAGGCAGAGACATTTAGATTTAAGGCTTTGGGAGCTATTTCCAGCTCAAGTCCAATTAGCAATGAGGATAAAATGTCTCTGGAATTGTTAAGTTTGGTAAAACTAAATATAAGAAACTTTAATTTTAAAAATTAGACCCACAATTAGATTGGAAGTAGGGTGTACTTGTCTTACCCACTATATCATAATTTGCTTGTTTGTTTGCTTTTTCTGGTTGAATACAATTACTCAGGCCAAACCATTTTCTCTTTTAAAACGACATTTTTGTAAATTGACTGAGGTTCTGATAACAGACAAACCTAAGATCTCTGTGTTAATGTTGTCATACTCTCGGTTGGTTTTGCTCTCTGATCTTTTTGGTTTTGCCTGGGCTGCTGAGGCGAGGACACTCCAGGATGAAATGAGCTGTCTTTAGGCACAGTTAGTCACAAAGCTTACGTTGGAGCATTTCAACTTGGAATGGGTCTGTTCCCATCAACCCACTGATGTTTATCAAAGGAAATGTAATATTCATCCATATTGGAATTGGAATGAGTTTTTCTTTTCTATTAGATGAACAGTGACAACACAATGTACTTGGAAAAATAATAAGTTTGAGCCTTTGCTAATTGAGGAAGTAGTATTAAAATAAAGTGTGTGGTTCTGAGACCCATGCCTTATACTTTCGGGGAGTCAAAAGTCCCCTAGTGGCTACTGGAAAATGCTTCTTGTTTTCTTAATTCTCACTCTCAATATATGAGGAAAACACAGTGTTCAGGTCCCAGCTTCTCTGTGTTAGTTCCATAGCTACCAACAATTCTTAGCCCAAAGTCCATAACCCACTGCTACCCCTAATTGTATCCAGTAACTCAGATGCCAGGATGGTAGAAGTGGAGTTATTTTAAACTTAATTAATTCCTCTTTCTTTCACTTACAGCACCCGTTTTCAGTAAACTCAAATCTTTTGCAACTTCTATCTAATTGGTTCTCTCCAGGCAAAGAGGGAAATGAGCATTATGGCATGTCCATTTCACAGATGGGAACACAGACTGTACCCAAAAGCTGTAAACAACCTTTCTCCCATCTCATAGTGCAGAAGAGATCTGGCTCGTCGATGTAACAAAGTGTAAAGCATCAGTGATCAACCTCTGTTTAGCCCTCACTCTATCTATAGAAATAACTAGAAATTGAGTCTAGTGTTTTTGAGTTCTGAGAGCCTTCAAACCATTTACTATTTTAGTAGATCTCTGAACACTTCCACCTATGGGAAAACCATATCCCATTTTAGAGGTGAAGCTAAAAGGAAAGGAAATTGGCCGGACTTAAAAGGAGGGAACTCTCAGGCCTTCTGCCTTTCTGTTCCCACCACTTTAGGGTGTGGTTCTCCATGGGTTCTAGCGTGGATGCACCCAGCTGATTAGCAACACTAATGGGTGTCAGGTTCATCCAAAGAGCATGACCTCAGTATGTAAATTATTCAGCAATGAGGTTGATGTGACTATTTATAGGTCATAAATCAGTTATAAACTCAGAAATATGAGAACAGGTCCCTAAATAGAGAGGCACTTGTTACCTATCCAGGGCTTAATTTAAATATGCAGGGCTGAAGCCAGGCAAATTTCAAATCTGATACCCTTTGAATTGGGCTTTGGGAGAAGTGGATAGAGTAGGTGTTACTTATAACAAGAAACGAGGGCCAAGCCCAGGTGTGACAAGATGGATCTCTATCTTGAGCAAGTCCCAAACATTTGGTGATGGCTGCCTGATGCCCTAGGGGGAGGAGGGATCCGAGGCCAAGTTCAGGCTCTGGGAAACCCACCGGTCACGGGCGGCTATCCCTAGCTTGGTTACTTCATCCCCTTTACTCATTTGTGACAGATGTTTCATGAAAGTGAGGACACTGGGTCACACTTGTTCACCAAAATTGTCCCGCTGAATCTTATTTATTGATTCATTCCCTGTAACTGGTCAAGAAAGACGAAAGCAAATTGCTTCCTTTTAAAGACGAGTAGAGCATTGTAGGCCTTTTTCCAGACTGAGATGATGAAGAGGAAATAAGGACATTTTAAGGTCCAGCTGTGACCGGTTAGGTTGCTGGCTGGATTTGGGGCATCTCCTTGTCGTCATCGTCCGGAGGGGAGGTTTCCCTGCCACATCTAGCTCCTGGGACTCTGTTCACCTCTTTCTCTCATTCAAGATCCAAGTCGATCCGAGTGCACAATTACATCTTATTTCAGTGTGAAGGAATGCCAGGCCTGACAATATACGCTTGAGGTCACTCCTAAGCTATAAGTAGCTCCAGTCTTAGCCTGGATAAAGTCCTAAACGAGTCCCTTCCTTCGGTGCACGGGCCTTTCAAGGCTCTGACCCCTGGGATTATGATACCTATGGCTGCTTCTTCTCTCGTTCCTCTCTCTAGACTCACATCAAACAAACAATCACTCCTAGACCTTACTCTGGTCTCTGAAAAAATCAGGTCATGTCCTGTTTGGATGCCAGGCACACGCCTGTGGCTTTCTGTTCAGAACTGCACTATCTTTACAGTCCCTTGGCTCATCACCCTGCCTGCTGCCTCTGGGTACTCTGCTTTTCCTAGGCTTCATTCTCTAGCACTTGCTGGTCCCGGGGCTCAGTGACAGCACTCCTTAGCTGGTCTGATTCAGCTCCTCTTCAGTGCAAAATCTCCCCCTTTTCTAAAAGAATTCTTGCTATCGCCATAAATTCCTTCCTATTGTCCCTTGGAAAATCATCCTAAAATGGAAAATCATTTACATGTATGAAGAGTGTGTGTGTCAGAACTCATCCAAACTTCTGCAAGCATTATTTCATTTATTCCTAATAACAATGTTGTTACCATCCCCATTTAATAGATAAGAAGACCGAGGCCCTTGAAGTTAATCATCTAGAATCTTGTATCAAGCGGTAGATGGTGAAATGACCTTGGCAATCTGATTCTAATTTATCATTTTGTAGTATTGCCTTCTGACAATTCAGAATCACATTTGCATAGGAAAGACAGTTACTGTCTTGTCTGAGAAATCACCACTGTTTTCTTTCAGATTCATAGTAACCTTTTTGGGACTCCTGGGTGGCTCAGTCAGTTAAGCATTAGAATCTTGGTTTCAGCTCAGGTCATGCTCTCATGGGTTATGAGATCCAGCTCTGTACCTGGGCTCTGTGCTCAGTGGGGATCTGCTTGAAAATTCTCTCCCTCTGCCCTTACCCCGCTTTCTCTTTCTCTCTCTCTAATAAATAAATAAATCTTTATAAAAACTAATGCAGAGTAACCTTTTTTTTAAAACCCCTAATGATAAAAGACATGTTTATTACAGGATTCTCTAACCTTTAAAAACACCCAATGATTACATAAGTGTGTTTGCTTTGTGAAAATTTACTTATTTGTACAACTTGTGATTTGTGCACTTCTCTGTATGAGTGTTATACTTTAATTAAAAAGTTTATATAAAATAGGGGCAGGACACCTGTTTGACGTACATTGTGTCTTCAGTTAAGGTCATGATCCCAGGGTTTTGGGGTCTAGTCCTGTATCAGGCTCCTGCCAGGAGCCTGCTTCTCCCTCTACCTACCACCCCCTTGCTTGTGTGCTCTCTCTCTGACAAATAAATAAATAAAATCCTAAAAAAAAAAAAAAAAAAAAAGACAGGTGCCTGGGTAGCTCAGTCAGTTAAGTGTCTTCCTCCGGCTTAGGTAATGATCTCAGGGTACTGGGATTGAGCCCCCACCGGGCTCCCTGCTCAGTGCGGAGTCTGTTTCCACCCTCTCCCTTTGCCCCCTCCCTGCTCACCCTGTCTCTCTCAACTAAATAAATAAAATCTTTTTTAAAAAGTTTATATAAAAAATACCCTTTATTTTTATTTAAACCTTATATAGGGTTTGTATAAAAGTTACTCTTTATTTATATTTATAAAATCCCTTTATTTATATTTAAACTTAGGAAACACCTCCGGCTACCCTTTTAGAACTGCAGTGCAGTTTGTTAACAATTTGGGGGAAGGTACAACAGCATCTAGTCAGGCTCAAATGTTCAGGAGTGGACGTACATTGTGCAAGTTGGGCCTGCAATGTCTGACCCTATGTGTTTTATGTGATAGAGAGGTTGTAAAAAAACTTACTGGAATATTGTTTCAGTAAAGGGAAGAGAACCTTACATTACTGCAACAAACCTGTGCCCTGAATGATTTAACAGGGAAGCTGCAAGGTTGCACACTAGTTTAATGCTGCTTTCCCTTGGTTGGAATTTGGGATGCTACTTATTTATAACAGGCTCTCCCTCCCATAGAAGTATTCATTAGTTCTTCCAATTTCCAGGTTTCGATGTTCATAGGGAAGAAGTTGTAATGAAATGATATGTATTTGTACAATTTGAGACAATTTGCCAAAGACCACTAATAATATTTACCCGGCAGATGTGACACATTATCTCATTTAAATTCCGTAACAACCCTACGAAATCATAGGATTATTTCTGCATTTTGCACATAAGGTGTAGCTTGCGATCATGCATCATTTGCTCAAGGTCGACCCAGGACTCCATGAGCCTAGGGTTCCTAATTCCTCGAGAATAAGCCCTGCTACTTTTCACTAACAGCCTGGACCCTCATAACAATCCAGTGGATTAAGTATTATTTTTTTCCCCTTTTTGGACAAGGAAATAGGCCCGGAAAGATAAAGTGATTAACTAGACATTTGCAGAGCTCAGACCCAAGCTCAGGTTCTCAGACTCCAAATCTGAGAATGCCTTCCACTAGATAACGTCGTTGCTCAGGCCCACAGGACAATTTATTTACGTTGATACTGGATAATCTAAAGGTGGAAATAATAAGATGATAAAATTCTTTTAACATCCCCAGTCTTGGATGATCTCCCTGTGATATTTTTAGCTCGGCAGCTTTAAGGCCATCGTTTCTACAGTTCTAATTGTAAGCATGTTTGTTTCTAACAACAGGTCCTGTGAAGGCCCCCTGATCTCTACCAGTTACTTTTGGAAAAGGAACTGGGATCTGCTTCCGTGTGGAAGGCAGAGTCACCTACATGCACGTACACACCTAAATCTGTCCATGGTGTTTGGTCCAGTTCAGTGGTTTTTGCACACGCCCCCCACCCCCTCCGCCACTCTGCCTGAGATTCCCTGGTATAATTTAACCCTCCTTCCCCCTACCCATACACACACACACACACACACACACACACACACACAAGACGTTTGGCAATGTCTGGAGATATAGTTGGTTGTCACCACTGTCAGGGAGAGGCTATCGGCATCTAGTGGGCAGAGAGCAGGGGTACTGCTTAACATCACGCAGTGCTGCCCACAACAAAAAATTATCGGGCCCCCAAATGTCAAAAGTGCCAAGGTTCAGGAGCTCCGGGCTAGTTAATTCTATTAAACATGCAAACACCTGATGTTCTTAGGATTAAATGGACCTTGGAGATTATGACAAAGGAATGAAATTGAAGGCCTTCTCTAGAGAGTCAACTGCTTATCCACCACTATTTATATATTTACAAGTTATACCCGATCCATTTCCAATTATGATTTTGACTTTCTGTAAATGCACATGCAAGAGAGTTCAAGTGAAGATTTTTAAAAGATCAGGAACCACTGAGACAGTGGGGAGAAAGAACATATATTCAACTTCTGCTAGTCCCTGGGGATTTTCTGTCATGAGTCTTTAAAAATCACATGGATGGGTTTCCTGTACTTATTTAAGCACTTTGTTGGTACAAGCCAGGTTTTCATTTATTCCAGCCCACGAAGAATTAGAAAAGACCTGGAGAACTCCAGTAGTTACTTCTGGACCTCCATGAAGGAGGACCCTTGTTTTTTTAGACGGTTTAAATCTCCTTTAGAGTGACCTTTTAAGAGACAATGGGGTTACTTTTCAGCCTAAGAGAAAAGGAGGATAGTTGAGCGAAGGACAGGCAAGGGGAGTTGGATGAGAAAGCTTGTTCAATTAGGCCTTTGTGGTGCCGGTAGGGGTGGGGGAGAGTTCATTACCTTGTTCGAAATACTCTCAAATTCAGTCAGAACATCAGTAACGATCATGTACAAATACAAGTACAAAACAGTTTACTCTCCCCGGGTGAAGTATGTGTACTCTTCTACCACAAAACTGAACAGTAAGAAAATTCAGAAGAGACTTTTCTATTATAATGCATAATGCCTCCATATAATACTAATATATAAGCTTCTGTTATATTTTTCCTACATGTACAGTATCTCCACATTAGTCCGTACAGGGAGCTAGCTGGCTTAGCATTTTGAATGACATTTTATATTATCCAGTAGAATTCCAATATGAAATATTTTCTAGCAAGCAGAAGTTATTTAGATTCCTACCTCCTTTAATTTTTTTTTTTTTTAAAGATTTTATTTACTTTGAGAGAGAGTGAGAGTGCAGGGAAGGACAGACAGAGAGAATCTCAAGCAGACTCCCTGCTGAGTGCAGAGCCCAGTGAGGGGCTCCATCCTAGGACTCTGACATCAGGACCCCAGCCAAAACCAAGAATTGGATGCTTAACTAACTGAGTCACCCAGGTCCCCTCTTACCTCCTTTCTTGTACACACACACACACACACACACACACACACACAAATTATATGTGATAATGAGGTAAATGTGAAAAATAAAAACCATAAAAATACAAGAAGAAAATTATATTTTTCTAATCTTGGACTTTGGATGACTTCTTGAAACATGGACCAAGAGGCAGGAATAGGAATATATAGGAAACCTAAGATAGATGTGACTAGTTTATAAAAATGAAAAACTGTACTCCAATATTTAATAACATTCAAAATTTTGAGTTTACTTTTGTTCAACAGGGTCTTGATGGCTATTGAATAGTTTTGGAGGTGTAAACAGGTTGTAGGAGAGCAAATTCTAAGTTGATGCACCCTTGCCCTTACTATTACGTCATTCATGTCTAAAAGTCAGATGATTTACTTCAAAGGAGCTTCTGGTGTAAACTTTCAATTTTCAGCTTATTTCTGGGATTTTCACTAACTTACACTAATCGTTAGCTTTTTTTCTTTAGTATTTATGCTACTCAACCCTTTCAAAAATCCAATAAAGGTTATCTGTTTTTTTTTTTAAAGATTTTATTTATTTATTTGACAGAGAGAGAGATCACAAGTAGTCAGAGAGACAGGCAGAGAGAGAGAGAGAGAGGAGGAAGCAAGCTCCCCGCTGAGCAGAGAGCCCGATTCGGGACTCCATCTCAGGATCCTGAGATCATGACCTGAGCAGAGGCTTTAACCCACTGAGCCACCCAGGTGCCCCATAAAGATTATCTTTAATTTGTTCATGAGAAACACAGGGTTCAGAAGGCTTAAGTGTCTGTCTAAGGCCATATAGCTAATGTGGGTCTACCAAATGCCCATGAGTGGCATGCTTAGAAATTGAGAAGGACCCACCAAAATCTATCACAATACCAACCCCACAACCTTGACCTACCCAAGAATCCTTGGACCTCCTATTGTCCCATCAGTGGCAGTGCAGACTGACAAGAGGCTGGGACTCTACCTGTTCATCCTCTCCAGAGTTACTTTCACCCAGAAAAGGAATTTGAGGGCACAGGGAAAAAACGTATCAGGCACTGTACCAAGCACTTGACGTGAATTATTTTGTTCAATTTTCTCGACAGCTCTGCAAATAAATACTAATTACTGCATTTTTCAGGATAGGAAAACTGAGGCTTTGAGAGGTTAAGTCACTTGTCCAAGGTGTCTTATAGAGAAAAGGAGTGGTACTACTCAGGTGACAGAATGTGGGTCTGTTTGGTTTGGTTCCACTCCTCCTCAGCATCTTAGGGTGGGAAAGAGTATGTAAATGGAAATAACTATCAATGAATCACAGCTACTCTTTTCTATAGTGTTTGATAGCTATAGGAGTGTTCAGAAAATGAGTCAGAATATTTTAACTACATGTAAATACCTGAAAAGAGATTTTGCATGACAGTGATGTTTGATTGACACACAAACATCTTCATGTTTTTCAGCTTGAGTTTTCTAAAGCCAGGGTTGGTAAGCCATAGCCCATGGGCCCAGTCCTGCTCACCCCCTGCCCGCAGGCTAAAAATGCTTACAGTTTTCTCTAATGGTTGAAAAAATTAAAAGAGTATTTTGTGACACAAGAAAAGTAGACGAAATTCAAATGTCAAGGCCCATAAGTAAAAGCTTTATTAGAACACAGCCAGGTTCATATGTTTACGTATTGTCTATGGCTGTTTTTGTGCGACCAAGTACCTAGAGCTGAGAAGTCATGACCACTGTGGAGACTCTCCAGTCTACAAACTCAAGATATTTATGATCTGGGTTTCTACAGAAAAAAGTTTACAGACTCTTCCTCTACGGCATTTACACACTCAGGCACAATATGAGTTTCTAAATTTTTTCTGTGAAATCCTGGAACATTTTTTAGTTTTTTTTCCAGAAAGAACACTAAAGCAGTCTTGCTCTGAAAAAATTTCAACAGCCTGGGCTGATTTTTAGGCTGTGGTTCCAGTGCCTAGTTGGTGCAGTTTGAAAAGCCCTGCCTTAATTCATCTCTTAAATACATTAGCGTTATCTCTAGGTGGCAAAGCTGGGTCTTACTACCCAACCTGTCCTTCCGTGATTCATCTTGACTGTGTTATGGGTTCAGTTTCACAACATTATGAGTTCATCCAGGCTTCCTGAATCATTTATAGGGATTTTCATTTTCGCTCTCAAACTCTTACATACTTTCTCTGCTGTGAGGTTTTTCTTTTTTTTAATATAAAGCTCAGAGTACTAAATGGCCTATGCCTGTAAAATAAAGCCCATACTTTTTTTTTTTTTAGATCTTTAAGAAATCAGAATTCTTAAATTTGTTTTTCTTGAGAAACTAAACTTAATTTTGCAGGTCACAGAAGTAAGAAAACACCTTCATACCCAAGGATCTCAAAGCACCTCTGCTGGAAATACACAAGGTAAAGAATGTCTATTTATTTTTAAATAACTGTTTATTTCTTGGAGGAAATACTGTTTAATGGGAAAGATGTGACTAGTAACAAATAAGAGTCTAAGGCTATTTCTGGTTCTGTCAATGACTCACTTTGACTTTGGGCAAATCATCTCACCACTGTTGCTCTTTATCTGCAAAAACTGGACTTCATGCCTATGGGAGTTGCATGGCTAATCAATGCCTGGAAAATGCGTAGTGGCAGATGCTACAAAAGTGCTGAGCCTTAAAAACACAACCACCCCCACCCCCCATTTGTATTCAGTTGAGGTTGGGGTTTATTGTTATTTAACATTCGAAGGCCAACACTATGTTAAGTCCAGCGTGCTGCACAGACCAGATAATATCACTGTCCAGTAGGGATTTTTTTTTCTTTAATCTAGGATTTTGGACTTTTTTTCTTTGATTGTGGTTGGGGGTTATTTTAGAATCTAGTAGTAGATTCATACAAAAACATTAAGCTTTAAGTTGAAAACTATCGATTTGAAAATCTAAATAAACCCCCTCCAAAAAAAAAAAAAAAAAAAAAAAAGGCCCTCCCCTCCCCGCCAAGAAATCTCTCAAAACAAGAATTCCTCTGATGTGTGTGTGTGTGTGTGTGTGTTTTTCCTCCCTGCAGTTCTCCATGTTACAGTCCTTGGAGGTAGAATAGGCATAAAATACTTTCACTAATAAAATATGACAAACCGCCGGATTATACGTGGCCGATTCCCAGTGATTGCCCTGCTACACAAAGCAGAAAAGTAAATGCCATCATCCCCCTTAGAACAAAAGAACTTAGGAATAAAAAACATGGAGAGGGGGGAGAAAGCAGCAATAAATAAAGGTGAGGGAAGGACCCCGTCCCCCGCCCCTCCCCAACGCGACTGTGGGACTAAGTGTGGCTAATAAAGTGGTTCAAGGGTAGTTATTTGGAAAGGGGGCGGGGTGGCGAGGGGAGGGCGCGGGCGAGCGGCGGCCGGGGATTGCATGTTGCATTCGACTTGAGGTTGCATCTTTCTCCTGTTGCCTGGACCACGCTCCCCCATTGCAGTGCTTCCCCATTGCTTCTCTCCGCTCCTGCCCTCGCGGCTTTTTTCCCCCCTTAAAACTGCTGTTGCACTGGAGGGAGTTGGGGCCGCTCCGGAGCCCCTTTGCAGCTCTTGCCCGGGGGGAGGGGGAGTTGGGCTCGGGCCGCGGAGTTGGGGGGGCCGCAGCGGGCTCCGGCCTCGCCTCGGCTGCAGCTACATGGGAGCCGAGCTGCGGCGCTGCACCGGCCCATCATTGCGGCGGCCCCGGAGTTTGGCCGCCGCCGCTCCGTGCTCAGCCCCATCACCGCCGCCGCCGCCGCCGCTGCACTGGAGTTTGGCTGCTGCTGCCCTACTTCACTCTAGTTTAGTTTCACTCACTTTACATCCGGGTTTTTTCCCTAGGCAATGGGGGCCGCAGCACACCCCGTTCCTTAGGCAAAGTGAAATAAATTCGCCGCACCGACACGTCAAGTAGTCCGCCCGCCCGAGCGCCGCCGCGGGCCCCCGCCGCCCCCCCCGCCGCCGCCCCGCCGCCCCCGGGAGGCCCCCGTGCAGCCCGGGAGCCGCCGGCGGAGGCGAGGGGGCCCGGGCCGGCCTCCGTACAACTCCGCCCGGCAGCCCCCTCCCTCCTCGCCGTGCCCCTCTACCCCGGCGCCTCCTCTCCCCCCCTCCCTCGTCCCCGCTTTTCCAGCCCCAGTCCCTCTCGCCCGGCTCTCGGGAGCGGCGGGGGCGCGCACGGCGGCGGCGGCGGCGGGCCGGCGGGGCCGCGCGGCGGGTTCCCGCGCGGGCGAGTGTGTCTGGGCCTGGGCGGAGGGATCCCCGGGCTGAGGCGGCGGAGGTGCTGCGGCCCGGGGCCGGGTGGTGAATGGGCTGGTGGTGCTCGCTGCTGCTGCTGAGAGGAGGAGGAGGAGGATGAAGAGTTGGGCTTGTTTGTCTCCCACAGTTTCTCTCCTGCTGCTCTGATTCCCCCCCACCCCTATTCCGGCCCGGGGCCTGTGTGTGTCTCTCCTGGAGGAGGAGGAGGATCCAGTTCCTCCCCCCACCCCCTCCTCCCCACCCCCCCCTTGCCTGGGGAAGAGGAGGAAAGAAACAGCCCAGAGAGAGAGAGAGAGAGGGAGAGAGAGTGAGTGAGTGAGTGAGAGAGAGAGAGAGGGAGAGAAGAGGAGAGGAGAGGAGGAGGAGGAGGAGGGAGAAGGGAACAACCTACCATCTTAACACACTAATATCTAAAAAGTGCGAGAGGCCCAGAGCAGCAGCAGAAGCAGCAGCAGCAGCTCCAGCTTCTTCCCTCCCTCCCCATGAAGAAGAGTTCCCTCCTCCTCCTCCT